>NW_027326983.1:0-24602 GCF_047675955.1 Chlorocebus sabaeus | reverse complement strand
AAGATGTAACTCTGAGAGATGAATTAACAGAACATAGAGCAGTTTCTCAGAAAGCTTCTTTCCAGTTTTGAAAAGAAGATATTTCCTTTTTCACCGTAGCTCTCTGTGGGCTTCCAAATATTCCTTTGCCAATTGCACAAGAACAGCCTTAGCGAAAGGCTTGTTGAAGGTAAAGATGTAACTCTGTGAGATGAATTAAGAGAACACAGAGCAGTTTCTCAGAAAGTTTCTTTCCAGTTTTTAACGGAAGATATTTCCTTTTTCACCACAGCCCTCTATGGGCTTCCAAATATCACTTTTCCAATTCCACAAGAACAGCCTTAGCGAAAGGCTTCTTGAAGGGAAAGATATAACTCTGTGAGATGAATTAAGAGAACACAGAGCAGTTTCTCAGAAAGCTTCTTTCTAGTTTTGAACGGAAGATATTTCCTTTTTCACCATAGCCCTCTATGGGCTTCCAAATAACCCTTTGCCAAATCCACAAGAACAGCCTTAGCGAAAGGCATCTTGAAGCTAAAGATGTAACTCTGTGGATGAATTAACAGAACACTGAGCAGTTTCTCAGAAAGCTTCTTTCCAGTTTCGAACGGAAGATATTTCCTTTTTAACCATAGCCCTCTACAGGCTTCCAAATATCCTTTTGCCAATTCCACAAGAACAGCCTTAGCGAAAGGATTCTTGAAGGGAAAGATGTAACTCTGTGAGGTGAATTCACAGAACACAGAGGAGTTTCTCAGAAAGCTTCTTTCCAGTTTTGAACGGAAGATATTTCCTTTTTCCCCGTAGCCCTCTATGGGCTTCCAAATATCAGTTTTCCAATTCCACAAGAACAGCCTTAGCGAAAGGCTTCTTGAAGTGAAAGATGTAACTCTAAGAGATGAATTAACAGAACACAGAGCAGTTTCTCATAAAACAACTTTCCAGTTTTGAACGGAAGATATTTCCTTTTTCACCATACCCCTCCATGGGCTTTCAAATATCACTTTTCCAATTCCACAAGAACAGCCGTAGCGAAAGGCTTCTTGAAGGGAAAGATGTAACTCTGTGAGATGAATTAACAGAACACAGAGCAGTTTCTCAGAAAGCTTCTTTCCAGTTTTGAACAGAAGATATTTCCTTTTTCACCGTAGCCCTCTATGGGCTTCCAAATATCACTTTGTCCATTCCCAAGGAACAGCCTTAGCGAAAGGCTTCTTGAAGGGAAAGATGGAACTCTCTGAGATGAATTAACAGAACACAAAGCAGTTTCTCAGAAAGCTTCTTTCCAGTTTTGAACGGAAGATATTTCCTTTTTCAAAATTGCCCTCTATGGGCTTCCAAATATCCCTTTGCCAGTTCCACAAGAACTGCCTTAGCGAAAGGCTTCCTGAAGGTAAATATGTAGCTCTGTGAGATGAATTAACAGAACACAGAGAATTTTCTCAGAAAGCTTCTTTCCAGTTTTGAACGGAAGATATTTCCTTTTTCACCGTAGCCCTCTAAGGGCTTCCAAATATCACTTTGCCAATTCCAGAAGAACAGCCTTAGCGAAAGGCTTCTTGAAGGGAAAGATGTAACTCTGTGAGATGAATTAAGAGAACAAAGAGCAGTTTCTCAGAAAGCTTCTTTCCAGTTTTGAACTGAAGATATTTCCTTTTTCACCATAGCCCTCTAAGGTCTTCCAAATATCCCTTTTCCAATTCCACAAGAACAGCCTTAGCGAAAGGCTTCTTGAAGGAAAAGATGTAACTCTGTGAGATGAAGTAACAGAAAACAGAGCAGTTTCTCAGAAAGCTTCTTTCCAGTTTTGAACGGAAGATATTTCCTTTTTCACCGTAGCCCTCTATGGGCTTCCAAATATCACTTTTCCAATTCCACAAGAACAGCCTTAGCGAAAGGCTTGTTGAAGGTCAAGATGTAACTCTGTGAGATGAATTAACAGAACACAGAGCAGTTTCTCAGAAAGTTTCTTTCCAGTTTTTAACGGAAGATATTTCCTTTTTCACCACAGCCCTCTATGGGCTTCCAAATATCACTTTGCCAATTCTACAAGAACAGCCTTAGCGAAAGGCTTCTTGAAGGGAAAGATGTAACTCTGTGAGATGAATTAAGAGAACACAGAGCAGTTTCTCAGAAAGCTTCTTTCTAGTTTTGAACGGAAGATATTTCCTTTTTCACCATAGCCCTCTATGGGCATCCAAATATCCATTTGCCAAATCCACAAGAACAGCCGTAGCGAAAGGCATCTTGAAGGGAAACATGTAACTCTGTGGATGAATTAACAGAACACTGAACAGTTTCTCAGAATGCTTCTTTCAGGTTTTGAACGGAATATATTTCCTTTTTCACTATAGCCCTCTTTGGGCTTCCAAATATGCCTTTGCCAAATCCACAAGAACAGCCTTAGCGAAAGGCATCTTGAAGGGAAAGATGTAACTCTGTGAGATGAATTAACAGAACACAGAGCAGTTTCTCAAAAAGCTTCTTTCCAGTTTTGAACGGAAGTTATTTCCTTTTTCACCGTAGATCTCTATGGGCTTCCAAATATCAGTTTTCCAATTCCACAAAAACAGCCTTAGCGAAAGGCTTTTTGAAGGGAAAGATGTAACTCTGTGTGATGAATTAACAGAACACAGAGCAGTTTCTCAGAAAGCTTCTTTCCAGTTTTGAACGGAAGATATTTCCTTTTTCACCTTAGCCCTACATGGGCTTCCAAATATCACTTTCCCAATTCCACAAGAACAGCCTTAGCGAAAGGCTTCTTGAAGGGAAAGATGTAACTCTGTGAGATGAATTAACAGAACACAGAGCAGTTTCCCAGAAAGCTTCTTTCCGGTTTTGAACGGAACATATTTCCTGTTTCACCGTAGCCCTCTATGGGCTTCCAAATATCACTTTTCCAATTCCACAAGAACAGATTAGCGAAAGGCTTCTTGAAGGGAAAGATGTAACTCTGTGAGATGAATTAACAGAACACACAGCAGTTTCTCAGAAAGCTTCTTTCCAGGTTTGAACGGAAGATATTTCCTTTTTCACCGTAGCCCTCTATGGGCTTCCAAATATCACTTTGCCAATTCCACAAGAACAGCCTTAGCGAAAGGCTTCTTGAAGGGAAAGATGTAACTCTGTGAGATGAATTAACAGAACACAGAGCAGTTTCTCAGAAAGCTTCTTTCCAGTTTTGAACGGAAGATGTTTCCTTTTTCACCATAGCCCTCTATGGGCTTCCAAATATCACTTTGTCCATTCCAAAGGAACAGCCTTAGCGAAAGGCTTCTTGAAGGGAAAGATGTAACTCTCTGAGATGAATTAACAGAACACAGAGCAGTTTCTCAGAAAGCTTCTTTCCAGGTTTGAACGGAAGATATTTCCTTTTTCCCCGTAGCCCTCTATGGGCTTCAAAATATCAGTTTTCCAATTCCACAAGAACAGCCTTAGCGAAAGGCTTCTTTAAGGGAAAGATGTAACTCTGTCATATCAATTAGCAGAACACAGAGCAGTTTCTCAGAAAGCATATTTCCAGTATTGAACGGAAGATATTTCCTTTTTCACCGTAGCCCTCTAAGGGCTTCCAAATATCGCTTTGCCAATTACACAAGAACAGCCTTAGCGAAGGGCTTCTTGAAGGGAAAGATGTAACTCTGTGAGATGAATTAACAGAAAACAGAGCTGTTTCTCAGAAGGCTTCTTTCCAGTTTTGAACGGAAGATATTTCCTTTTTCACCGTAGCCTTCCATGGGCTTCCAAATATCCTTTTACCAAATTCACAAGAACAGCCTTAGCGAAACGCTTCTTGAAAGGAAAGATGTAACTCTGTGAGATGAATTAACAGAACACAGAGTAGTTTCTCAGAAAGCTTCTTTCCAGTTTTGAACCGAAGATATATCCTTTTTCACCGTAGCCCTCTATGGCCTTCCAAATATCACTTTTCCACTTCCACAAGAACAGCCTTAGCAAAAGGCTTCTTGAAGGGAAAGATGTAACTCTGTGAGATGAATTAACAGAACACAGAGCAGTTTCTCAGAAAGCTTCTTTCCAGTTTTGAACGGAAGATATTTCCTTTTTCACCTTAGCACTCTCTGGCTTCCAAATATCACTTTTCCAATTCCACAAGAGCAGCCTTAGCGAAAGGCTTCTTGCAGGGAAAGATGTAACTCTGTGAGATGAATTAAGAGAACACAGAGCAGTTTCTCAGAAAGCTTCTTTCCAGTTTTGAACGGAAGATATTTCCTTTTTCACCGTAGCCCTCTATGGGCTTCCAAATTTCACTTTGCCAATTACACAAGAAAAGCCTTAGCGAAAGGCTTCTTGAAGGGAAAGATGTAACTCTGTGAGATGAATTAACAGAACACAGAGTAGTTTCTCAGAAAGCTTCTTTCCAGTTTTGAACGGAAGATATTTCCTTTTTCACCGTAGCCCTCTAAGGGCTTCCAAATATCCCTTTGCCAATTACACAAGAACAGACTTAGCGAAGGGTTTCTTGAAGTGAAACATGTAACTCTGTGAGATGAATTAACAGAACACAGAGAAGTTTCTCAGAAAGCTTCTTTCCAGTTTTGAACGGAAGATATTTCCTTTTTCACCGGAGCCCTCTTTGGGCTTCCATATATCACTTTGCCAATTCCACAAGAACCGCCTTAACGAAAGGCTTCTTGAAGGGAAAGATGTAACTCTCTGAGATGAATTAACAGAACGCAGAGCACTTTCTCAGATAGCTTTTTTTTACTTTTGAACGGAACATATTTCCTTTTTCACTATAGCCCTCTATGGCTTCCAAATATCCCTTTGCCAATACCACAAGAACAGCCATAGCGAAAGGCTTCTTGAAGGGAAAGATGTAACTCTAAGAGATGAATTAACAGAACACAGAGCAGTTTCTCAGAAAGCTTCTTTCCAGTTTTGAACGGAAAATATTTCCTTTTTCAAAGCAGCCCTCTATGGGCTTCCAAATATCACTTTTCCAATTCCACAAGAGCAGTCTTAGCCAAAGGCTTCTTGAAGGGAAAGATGTAACTCTGTGAGATGAATTAACAGAACACAGAGCAGTTTCTCAAAAAGCTTCTTTCTAGTTTTGAACGGAAGATATTTCCTTTTTCACCATAGCCCTCTATGGGCTTCCAAATATCCATTTGACAAATCCACAAGAACAGCCTTAGCGAAAGGCATCTTGAAGGGAAAGATGTAACTCTGTGGATGAATTAACAGAACACTGAACAGTTTCTCAGAATGCTTCTTTCAGGTTTTGAACGGAATATATTTCCTTTTTCACTATAGCCCACTTTGGGCTTCCAAATATGACTTTGCCAAATCCACAAGAACAGCCTTAGCGAAAGGCATCTTGAAGGGAAAGATGTAACTCTGTGAGATGAATTAACAGAACACAGAGCAGTTTCTCAAAAAGCTTCTTTCCAGGTTTGAACGGAAGATATTTCCTTTTTCACCGTAGCCCTCTATGGGCTTCTAAATATCACTTTGCCAATTCCACAAGAACAGCCTTAGCGAAAGGCTTCTTGAAGGGAAAGATGTAACTCTGTGAGATGAATTAACAGAACACAGAGCAGTTTCTCAGAAAGCTTCTTTCCAGTTTTTAACGGAAGATATTTCCTTTTTCACCATAGCCCTCTATGGGCTTCTAAATATCACTTTGTCCATTCCAAAGGAACAGCCTTAGCGAAAGGCTTCTTGAAGGGAAAGATGTAACTCTGTGAGATGAATTAACAGAACACAGAGCAGTTTCTCAGAAAGCTTCTTTCCAGTTTTGAACGGAAGATATTTCCTTTTTCAAAATTGCCCTCTATGGGCTTCCAAATATCCCTTTGCCAGTTCCACAAGAACTGCCTTAGCGAAAGGATTCCTGAAGGTAAAGATGTAGCTCTGTGAGAAGAATTAACAGAACACAGAGAAGTTTCTCAGAAAGCTTCTTTCCAGTTTTGAACGGAAGATATTTCCTTTTTCACCGTAGCCCTCTAAGGGCTTCCAAATATCACTTTGCCAATTCCAGAAGAACAGCCTTAGCGAAAGGCTTCTTGAAGGGAAAGATGTAACTCTGTGAGATGAATTAGCAGAACAAAGAGCAGGTTCACAGAAAGCTTCTTTCCAGTTTTGAACTGAAGGTATTTCCTTTTTCACCATAGCCCTCTAAGGTCTTCTAAATATCCCTTTTCCAATTCCACAAGAACAGCCTTAGCGAAAGGCTTCTTGAAGGAAACGATGCAACTCTGTGAGATGAATTAACAGAACACAGAGAAGTTTCTCAGAAAGCTTCTTTCCAGTTTTGAACGGAAGATATTTCCTTTTTCACCATAGCCCTCTATGGGCTTCCAAATATCACTTTTCCAATTCCACAAGAACTGTCTTAGCGAAAGGCTTCTTGAAGGGAGAGATGTAAATCTGTGAGATGAATTAACAGAGCATAGAGCAGTTTCTCAGAAAGCTTCTTTCCAGTTTTGAACGGAAGATATTTCCTTTTTCACCGTAGCCCTCTATGGGCTTCCAAATATCCCTTTGCCAAATCCACAAGAACAGCCTTAGCGAAAGGCTTCTTGAAGGGAAAGGTGTAACTCTGTGAGATGAATTAACAGAACACAGAGCAGTTTCTCAGAAAGCTTCTTTCCAGTTTTGAACGGAAGATATTTCCTTTTTCACCATAGCCGTCTATCGGCTTCCAGATATCACTATGCCAATTCCACAAGAACAGCCGCAGCGAAAGGCTTCTTGAAGGGAAAGACGTATCTCTGTGAGATGAATTAGCAGAACACAGAGCAGTTTGTCAGAAAGAATCTTTCCAGTTTTGAACGGAAGATATTTCCTTTTTCACCGTAGACCTCTTTGGGCTTCCAAATATCATTTTGCCAATTCCAGAAGAACAGCTGTAGCAAAAGGATTCTTGAAGGGAAAGATGTAACTCTGTGACATGAATTCACAGAACATAGAGCAGTTTCTCAGAAAGCTTCTTTCCAGTTTTGAACGGAAGATATTTCGTTTTTCCGCATAGCCCTCTATGGGCTTCCAAATATCCCTTTGCCAATTCCACAAGAACAGCCTTAGCGAAAGGCTTCTTGTAGTGAAAGATGTAACTCTGTGAGATGAATTAACAGAACACAGAGCAGTTTCTCAGAAAGATTCTTTCCAGTTTTGAACGGAGGATATTTCCTTTTTCACCATAGCCCTCTATGGGCTTCCAAATATCCCTTACCAATTCCACAAAAACAGCCTTAGCGAAAGACATCTTGAAGGGAAAGATGTAACTCTGTGAGATGAATTAACAGAACACAGAGCAGTTTCTCAGAAAGCTTCTTTCCAGTTTTGAACGGAAGATGTTTCCTTTTTCACCACAGCCCTCTATGGGCTTCCAAATATCCCTTTGCCAATTCCACAAGAACAGCCTTAGCGAAAGGCTTCTTGAAGGGAAAGATGTAACTCTGTGAGGTGAATTAACAGAACACCGAGCGATTCCTCAGAAAGCTTCCTTCCAGTTTTGAACGGAAGATATTTCCTTTTTCACCGTAGCCCTCTATGGGCTTCCAAATATCACTTTGCCAATTCCACAAGAACAGCTTTAGCGAACGGCTTCTTGAAGGGAAAGATGTAACTCTGTGAGATGAATTAAGAGAACACAGAGCAGTTTTTCAGAAAGCTTCTTTCCAGTTTTGAACGGAAGATATTTCCTTTTTCACCGTAGCCCTCTTTAGACTTCCAAATATCACTTTTCCAATTCCACAACAACTGCCTTAGCGAAAGGCTTCTTGAAGGGAAAGATGTAACTCTGTGAGATGAATTAACAGAACACAGAGCAGTTTCTCAGAAAGCTTCTTTACAGTATTGAACGGAAGATATTTCCTTTTTCACCATAGCCCTCTATGGGCTTCCAAATATCACTTTGCCAATTCCACAAGAACAGCCTTAGCGAAAGGTTTCTTGAAGGGAAAGATGTAACTCTGTGAGATGAATTAACAGAACACAGAGCAGTTTCTCAGAAAGTTTCTTTCCAGTTTCGAACGGAAGATATTTCCTTTTTAACCATAGCCCTCTATGGGCTTCCAAATATCCTTTTGCCAATTCCACAAGAACGGCCTTAGAGAAAGGATTCTTGAAGGGAAAGATGTACCTCTGTGAGGTGAATTCACAGAACACAGAGCAGTTAATCAGAAAGCTTCTTTCCAGTTTTGAACGGAAGATATTTCCTTTTTCACCGTAGCCCTCTATGGGCTTCCAAATATCAGTTTTCCAATTCCACAAGAACAGCCTTAGCGAAAGGCTTCTTTAAGGGAAAGATGTAACTCTGTGAGATGAATTAACAGAACACAGAGCAGTTTCTAAGAATGCTTCTTTCCAGTATTGAACGGAAGATATTTCCTTTTTCACCGTAGCCCTCTAAGGGCTTCCAAATATCCCTTTGCCAATCCCACAAGAACAGCCTTAGCGAAAGGCTGCTTGAAGGGGAAGATGTAAATCTGTGAGATGAATTAAGAGAACACAGAGCAGTTTCTCAGAAAGCTTCTTTCCAGTTTTGAACGGAAGATATTTCCTTTTTCACCGTAGCCCTCTATGGGCTTCCAAATATCCATTTGCCAAATCCACAAGAACAGCCTTATCGAAAGGCATCTTGAAGGGAAAGATGTAACTCTGTGGATGAATTAACAGAACACTGAACAGTTTCTCAGAATGCTTCTTTCAGGTTTTGAACGGAATATATTTCCTTTTTCACTATAGCCCTCTTTGGGCTTCCAAATATGCCTTTGCCAAATCCACAAGAACAGCCTTAGCGAAAGGCATCTTGAAGGGAAAGATGTAACTCTGTGAGATGAATTAACAGAACACAGAGCAGTTTCTCAAAAAGCTTCTTTCCAGTTTTGAACGGAAGTTATTTCCTTTTTCACCGTAGATCTCTATGGGCTTCCAAATATCAGTTTTCGAATTCCACAAAAACAGCCTTAGCGAAAGGCTTTTTGAAGGGAAAGATGTAACTCTGTGTGATGAATTAACAGAACACAGAGCAGTTTCTCAGAAAGCTTCTTTCCAGTTTTGAACGGAAGATATTTCCTTTTTCACCGTAGCCGTACATGGGCTTCCAAATATCACTTTCCCAATTCCACAAGAACAGCCTTAGCGAAAGGCTTCATGAAGGGAAAGATGTAACTCTGTGAGATGAATTAACAGAACACAGAGCAGTTTCTCAGAAAGCTTCTTTCGGGTTTGAACGGAAGATATTTCCTTTTTCACCGTAGCCCTCTATGGGCTTCCAAATATCACTTTTCCAATTCCACAAGAACAGCCTTAGCGAAAGGCTTCTTGAAGGGAAAGATGTAACTCTATGAGATGAATTAACAGAACACAGAGCAGTTTCTCAGAAAGCTTCTTTCCAGTTTTGAACGGAAGATATTTCCTTTTTCACCATAGCCCTCTATGGGCTTCCAAATATCACTTTGTCCATTCCAAAGGAACAGCCTTAGCGAAAGGCTTCTTGAAGGGAAAGATGTAACTCTGTGAGATGAATTAACAGTACACAGAGCAGTTTCTCAGAAAGCTTCTTTCCAGTTTTGAACGGAAGATATTTCCTTTTTCAAAATTGCCCTCTATGGGCTTCCAAATATCCCTTTGCCAGTTCCACAAGAACTGCCTTAGCGAAAGGCTTCCTGAAGGTAAAGATGTAGCTCTGTGAGATGAATTAACAGAACACAGAGAAGTTTCTCAGAAAGCTTCCTTCCAGTTTTGAACGGAAGATATTTCCTTTTTCACCGTAGCCCTCTAAGGGATTCCAAATATCACTTTGCCAATTCCAGAAGAACAGCCTTAGCGAAAGGATTCTTGAAGGGAAAGATGTAACTCTGTGAGGTGAATTCACAGAACACAGAGCAGTTCCTCAGAAAGCTTCTTTCCAGTTTTGAACGGAAGATACTTCCTTTTTCCCCGTAGCCCTCTATGGGCTTCAAAATATCAGTTTTCCAATTCCACAAGAACAGCCTTAGCGAAAGGCTTCTTTAAGGGAAAGATGTAACTCTGTCATATCAATTAGCAGAACACAGAGCAGTTTCTCAGAAAGCATATTTCCAGTATTGAACGGAAGATATTTCCTTTTTCACCGTAGCCCTATAATGGCTTCCAAATATCGCTTTGCCAATTACACAAGAACAGCCTTAGCGAAGGGCTTCTTGAAGGGAAAGATGTAACTCTGTGAGATGAATTAACAGAAAACAGAGCTGTTTCTCAGAAGGCTTCTTTCCAGTTTTGAACGGAAGATATTTCCTTTTTCACCGTAGCCTTCCATGGGCTTCCAAATATCCCTTTACCAAATTCACAAGAACAGCCTTAGCGAAACGCTTCTTGAAAGGAAAGATGTAACTCTGTGAGATGAATTAACAGAACACAGAGTAGTTTCTCAGAAAGCTTCTTTCCAGTTTTGAACCGAAGATATATCCTTTTTCACCGTAGCCCTCTATGGCCTTCCAAATATCACTTTTCCACTTCCACAAGAACAGCCTTAGCAAAAGGCTTCTTGAAGGGAAAGATGTAACTCTGTGAGATGAATTAACAGAACACAGAGCAGTTTCTCAGAAAGCTTCTTTCCAGTTTTGAACGGAAGATATTTCCTTTTTCACCGTAGCCCTCTAAGGGCTTCCAAATATCCCTTTGCCAATTACACAAGAACAGACTTACCGAAGGGCTTCTTGAACGGAAACATGTAACTCTGTGAGATGAATTAACAGAACACAGAGCAGTTTCTCAGAAAGCTTCTTTCCAGTTTTGAACGGAAGATATTTCCTTTTTCACCGGAGCCCTCTTTGGGCTTCCATATATCACTTTGCCAATTCCACAAGAACCGCCTTAACGAAAGGCTTCTTGAAGGGAAAGATGTAACTCTCTGAGATGAATTAACAGAACACAGAGCAGTTTCTCAGATAGCTTTTTTTTAGTTTTGAACGGAACATATTTCCTTTTTCACTATAGCCCTCTATGGCTTCCAAATATTCCTTTGCCAATTCCACAAGAACAGCCATAGCGAAAGGCTTCTTGAAGGGAAAGATGTAACTCTAAGAGATGAATTAACAGAACACAGAGCAGTTTCTCAGAAAGCTTCTTTCCAGTTTTGAACGGAAAATATTTCCTTTTTCACCGCAGCCCTCTATGGGCTTCCAAATATCACTTTTCCAATTACACAAGAGCAGTCTTAGCCAAAGGCTTCTTGAAGGGAAAGATGTAACTCTGTGAGATGAATTAACAGAACACACAGCAGTTTCTCAGAAAGCTTCTTTCCAGTTTTGAACGGAAGATATTTCCTTTTTCAAAATTGCCCTCTATGGGCTTCCAAATATCCCTTTGCCAGTTCCACAAGAACTGCCTTAGCGAAAGGATTCCTGAAGGTAAAGATGTAGCTCTGTGAGAAGAATTAACAGAACACAGAGAAGTTTCTCAGAAAGCTTCTTTCCAGTTTTGAACGGAAGATATTTCCTTTTTCACCGTAGCCCTCTAAGGGCTTCCAAATATCATTTTGCCAATTCCAGAAGAACAGCCTTAGCGAAAGGCTTCTTGAAGGGAAAGATGTAACTCTGTGAGATGAATTAGCAGAACAAAGAGCAGGTTCACAGAAAGCTTCTTTCCAGTTTTGAACTGAAGATATTTCCTTTTTCACCATAGCCCTCTAAGGTCTTCTAAATATCCCTTTTCCAATTCCACAAGAACAGCCTTAGCGAAAGGCTTCTTGAAGGAAAAGATGTAACTCTGTGAGATGAATTAACAGAACACAGAGAAGTTTCTCAGAAAGCTTCTTTCCAGTTTTGAACGGAAGATATTTCCTTTTTCACCGTAGCCCTCTATGGGCTTCCAAATATCCCTTTGCCAAATTCACAAGAACAGCCTTAGCGAAAGGCTTCTTGAAGGGAAAGGTGTAACTCTGTGAGATGAATTAACAGAACACAGAGCAGTTCTCAGAAAGCTTCTTTCCAGTTTTGAACGGAAGATATTTCCTTTTTCACCATAGCCCTCTATCGGCTTCCAGATATCACTATGCCAATTACCCAAGAACAGCCGCAGCGAAAGGCTTCTTGAAGGGAAAGATGTATCTCTGTGAGATGAATTAGCAGAACACAGAGCAGTTTCTCAGAAAGAATCTTTCCAGTTTTGAACGGAAGATATTTCCTTTTTCACCTTAGACCTCTTTGGGCTTCCAAATATCATTTTGCCAATTCCACAAGAACAGCTGTAGCGAAAGGCTTCTTGAAGGGAAAGATGTAACTCTGTGACATGAATTCACAGAACATAGAGCAGTTTCTCAGAAAGCTTCTTTCCAGTTTTGAACGGAAGATATTTCGTTTTTCCGCATAGCACTCTATGGGCTTCCAAATATCCCTTTGCCAATTCCACAAGAACAGCCTTAGCGAAAGGCTTCTTGTAGTGAAAGATGTAACTCTGTGAGATGAATTAACAGAACACAGAGCAGTTTCTCAGAAAGATTCTTTCCAGTTTTGAACGGAAGATATTTCCTTTTTCACCATAGCCCTCTATGGGCTTCCAAATATCCCTTACTAATTCCACAAGAAGAGCCTTAGCGAAAGACTTCTTGAAGGGAAAGATGTAACTCTGTGAGGTGAATTCACAGAACACCAAGCAATTCCTCAGAAAGTTCTTTCCAGTTTTGAACGGAAGATATTTCCTTTTTCACCGTAGCCCTCTATGGGCTTCCAAATATCACTTTGCCAATTTCACAAGAACAGCTTTAGCGAACGGCTTCTTGAAGGGAAAGATGTAACTCTATGAGATGAATTAAGAGAACACAGAGCAGTTTCTCAGAAAGCTTCTTTCCAGTTTTGAACGGAAGATATTTCGTTTTTCACCGTAGCCCTCTTTAGGCTTCCAAATATCACTTTTCCAATTCCACAACAACTGCCTTAGCGAAAGGCTTCTTGAAGGGAAAGATGTAACTCTGTGAGATGAATTAACAGAACACAGAGCAGTTTCTCAGAAAGCTTCTTTCCAGTTTTGAACGGAAGATATTTCCTTTTTCACCATATCCCTCTATGGGCTTCCAAATATCACTTTGCCAATTCTACAAGAACAGCCTTAGCGAAAGGTTTCTTGAAGGGAAAGATGTAACTCTGTGAGATGAATTAAAAGAACACAGAGCAGTTTCTCAGAAAGTTTCTTTCCAGTTTCGAACGTAAGATAATTCCTTTTTAACCATAGCCCTCTATGGGCTTCCAAATATCCATTTGCCAATTCCACAAGAACGGCCTTAGCAAAAGGATTCTTGAAGGGAAAGATGTAACTCTGTGAGGTGAATTCACAGAACACAGAGCAGTTAATCAGAAAGCTTCTTTCCAGTTTTGAACGGAAGATATTTCCTTTTTCACCGTAGCCCTCTATGGGCTTCCAAATATCAGTTTTCCAATTCCACAAGAACAGCCTTAGCGAAAGGCTTCTTTAAGGGAAAGATGTAACTCTGTGAGATGAATTAACAGAACACAGAGCAGTTTCTAAGAATGCTTCTTTCCAGTATTGAACGGAAGATATTTCCTTTTTCACCGTAGCCCTCTAAGGGCTTAATAATATCCCTTTGCCAACTCCACAAGAACAGCCTTAGCAAAAGGATTCTTGAAGGGAAAGATGTAACTCTGTGAGGTGAATTCACAGAACACAGAGCAGTTTCTCAGAAAGCTTCTTTCCAGTTTTGAACGGAAGATATTTCCTTTTTCACCGTAGCCCTCTATGGGCTTCCAAATTTCACTTTGCCAATTCCACAAGAACAGAATTAGCGAAAGGCTTCTTGAAGGGAAAGATGTAACTCTGTGAGATGAATTAACAGAACACAGAGCAGTTTCTCAGAAAGCTTCTTTCCAGTTTTGAACGGAAGATTTTTCCTTTTTCACCTTAGCCCTCTATGGGCTTCCAAATATCACTTTGCCAATTCCACAAGAACAGCCTTAGCGAAAGGCTTCTTGATGGGAAAGATGTAACTCTCTGAGATGAATTAACAGAACACAGAGCAGTTTCTCAGAAAGTTTCTTTCCAGTTTGGAACGGAAGATATTTCCTTTTTCACCATAGCCCTCTATGGGCTTCCAAATATCACTTTGCCAATTCCACAAGAACAGCTTTAGCGAAAGGCTTCTTGAAGGGAAAGATGTAACTCTGTGAGATGAATTAAGAGAACACAGAGCAGTTTCTCAGAAAGCTTCTTTCCAGTTTTGAACAGAAGATATTTCCTTTTTCACCGTAGCCCTCTTTAGGCTTCCAAATATCACTTTTCCAATTCCACAAGAACTGCCTTAGCGAAAGGCTTCTTGAAGGGAAAGATGTAACTCTGTGAGGTGAATTCACAGAACACAGAGCAGGTCCTCAGAAAGCTACTTTCCAGTTTTGAACGGAAGATATTTCCTTTTTCACCGTAGCCCTCTATGGGCTTCCAAATATCAGTTTTCCAATTCCACAAGAACAGCCTTAGCGAAAGGCTTCTTGAAGGGAAAGATGTAACTCTAAGACATGAATTAACAGAACACAGAGCAGTTTCTCAGAAAGCGTCTTTTCAGTTTTGAACCGAAGATATTTCCTTTTTCAACGTAGCCCTCTAAGGACTTCCAAATATCACTTTTCCAATTCCACAAGGACAGTCTTAGCGAAAGACTTCTTGAAGGGAAGGATGTAGCTCAGTGAGAAGAATTAACAGAACACAGAGCAGTTTCTCAGAAAGCTTCTTTCCAGTTTTGAACGGAAGATATTTCCTTTTTCACCATAGCCCTCTATGGGCTTCCAAATATCCCTTTGCCAATTCCACAAGAACAGCCTTAGCGAAAGGCTTCTTGAAGGGAAAGGTGTAACTCTGTGAGATGAATTAACAGAACATAGAGCAGTTTCTCAGAAAGCTTCTTTCCAGTTTTGAAAGGAAGATATTTCCTTTTTCACCGTAGCTCTCTATGGGCTTCCAAATATTCCTTTGCCAATTCCACAAGAACAGCCTTAGCGAAAGGCTTCTTGAAGGGAAAGATGTAACTCTGTGAGATGAATTAACAGAACACAGAGCAGTTTCTCAGAAGGCTTCTTTCCAGTTTTGAACGGAAGATATTTCCCATTTCGCCGTAGCCCTCCATGGGCTTCCAAATATCCCTTTGCCAAATTCACAAGAACAGCCTTAGCGAAAGGCTTCTTGAAAGGAAAGGTGTTACTCTGTGAGATGAATTAACAGAACACAGAGTAGTTTCTCAGAAAGCTTCTTTCCAGTTTTGAACCGAAGATATATCCTTTTTCACCGTAGACCTCTATGGCCTTCCAAATATCACTTTTCCACTTTCAGAAGAACAGCCTTAGCAAAAGGCTTCTTGAAGGGAAAGAAGTAACTCTGTGAGATGAATTAATAGAACACAGAGCATTTTCTCAGAAAGCTTCTTTCCAGTTTTGAACGGAAGATATTTCCTTTTTCACCTTAGCACTCTCTGGCTTCCAAATATCACTTTTCCAATTCCACAAGAACAGCCTTAGCGAAACGCTTCTTCAAGGGAAAGATGTAACTCTGTGAGATGAATTAAGAGAACACAGAGCAGTTTCTCAGAAAGCTTCTTTCCAGTTTTGAACGGAAGATATTTCCTTTTTCACCGTAGCCCTCTATGGGCTTTCAAATATCACTTTGCCAAATCCACAAGAACAGCCTTAGCGAAAGGCATCTTGAAGGGAAAGATGTAACTCTGTGAGATGAATTAACAGAACACAGAGCAGTTTCTCAAAAAGCTTCTTTCCAGTTTTGAACGGAAGATATTTCCTTTTTCAGTGTAGATCTCTATGGGCTTCCAAATATCAGTTTTCCAATTCCATGAGAACAGCCTTAGCGAACGGCTATTTGAAGGGAAAGATGTAACTCTGTGTGATGAATTAACAGAACACAGAGCAGTTTCTCAGAAAGCTTCTTTCCAGTTTTGAACGGAAGATATTTCCTTTTTCACCGTAGCCCTCCATGGGCTTCCAAATATCACTTTCCCAATTCCACAAGAACAGCCTCAGCGAAAGGCTTCTTGAAGGGAAAGATGTAACTCTGTGAGATGAATTAAGAGAACACAGAGCAGTTTCTCAGAAAGCTTCTTTCCAGTTTTGAACGGAAGATATTTCCTTTTCCACCGTAGCCTTCCATGGGCTTCCAAATATCCCTTTGTCAAATTCACAAGAACAGCATTAGCCGGAGGCTTCTTGAAAGGAAAGATGTAACTCTGTGAGATGAATTAACAGAACACAGAGTAGTTTCTCAGAAAGCTTCTTTCCAGTTTTGAACGGAAGATATTTCCTTTTTCACCGTAGCCCTCTATGGGCTTCCAAATTTCACTTTGCCAATTCCACAAGAACAGCCTTAGCGAAAGGATTCTTAAAGGGAAAGATGTAACTCTGTGAGGTGAATTCACAGAACACAGAGCAGGTCCTCAGAAAGCTTCTTTCCAGTTTTGAACGGAAGGTATTTCCTTTTTCACCGTAGCCCTCTTGGGCTTCCAAATATCAGTTTTCCAATTCCGCAAGAACAGCCTAAGCGAAAGGCTTCTTTAAGGGAAAGATGTAACTCTGTGAGATGAATTAACAGAACACAGAGCAGTTTCTCAGAAAGCTTCTTTCCAGTATTGAACGGAAGATATTTCCTTTTTCACCGTAGCCCTCTAAGGGCTTCCAAATATCCCTTTGCCAATTCCACAAGAACAGCCTTAGCAAAGGGCTTCTTGAAGGGAAACATGTAACTCTTTGAGGTGAATTAACAGAACACAGAGCAGTTTCTCAGAAAGCTTCTTTCCAGTTTTGAACGGAAGATATTTCCTTTTTCACCGTAGCCCTCTTTGGGCTTCCATATATCACTTTGCCAATTCCACAAGAACCGCCTTAACGAAAGGCTTCTTGAAGGGAAAGATGTAACTCTGTGAGATGAATTAACAGAACACAGAGCAGTTTCTCACATAGCTTTTTTTTAGTTTTTAACGGAACATGTTTCCTTTTTCACCATAGCCCTCTATGGGCTTCCAAATATCACTTTGCCAATTCCACAAGAACAGCCTTAGCGAAAGGCTTCTTGAAGGGAAAGATGTAACTCTAAGAGATGAATTAACAGAACACAGAGCAGTTTCTCTTAAAACAACTTTCCAGTTTTGAACGGAAGATATTTCCTTTTTCACCGTACCTCTCCATGGGCTTTCAAATATCACTTTGCCAATTCCACAAGAACAGCCTTAGAGAAAGGCTTCTTCAAGGGAAAGATGTAACTCTGTGAGATGAATTAACAGAACACAGAGCAGTTTCTCAGAAAGTTTCTTTCCAGTTTCGAACGGAAGATA
Source organism: Chlorocebus sabaeus (assembly GCF_047675955.1). Classification (NCBI taxonomy): domain Eukaryota; kingdom Metazoa; phylum Chordata; class Mammalia; order Primates; family Cercopithecidae; genus Chlorocebus; species Chlorocebus sabaeus. The sequence goes on along the minus strand of NW_027326983.1, from coordinate 7,336 downwards.
TTTCCTTTTTAACCATAGCCCTCTATGGGCTTCCAAATATCCTTTTGCCAATTCCACAAGAACAGCCTTAGCGAAAGGATTCTTGAAGGGAAAGATGTAACTCTGTGAGGTGAATTCACAGAACACAGAGCAGGTCCTCAGAAAGCTTCTTTCCAGTTTTGAACGGAAGATATTTCCTTTTTCACCGTAGCCCTCCATGGGCTTTCTAATATCACTTTTCCAATTCCACAAGAACAGCCTTAGCGAAACGCTTGTTGAAGGGAAAGATGTAACTCTGTGAGATGAATTAACAGAACACAGAGCAGCTTCTCAGAAAGCTTCTTTCCAGTTTTTAACGGAAGATATTTCCTTTTTCACCGTAGCCCTCTATGGGCTACCAAATATCACTTTGCCAATTCCACATGAACAGCCTTAGCGAAAGGTTTCTTGAAGGAAAGATGTAACTCTGTGAGATGAATTAACAGAACACAGAGCAGCTTCTCAGAAAGCTTCTTTCCAGTTTTGAACGGAAGATATTTCCTTTTTCACCGTAGCCCTCTTTGGGCTTCCATATATCACTTTGCCAATTCCACAAGAACCGCCTTAACGAAAGGCTTCTTGAAGGGAAAGATGTAACTCTGTGAGATGAATTAACAGAACACAGAGCAGTTTCTCAGATAGCTTTTTTTTAGTTTTGAACGGAACATATTTCCTTTTTCACCATAGCCCTCTATGGCTTCCAAATATCACTTTTCCAATTCCACAAGAACAGCCTTAGCGAAAGGCTTCTTTAAGGGAAAGATGTAACTCTGTGATATCAATTAGCAGAACACAGAGCAGTTTCTCAGAAAGCATCTTTCCAGTATTGAACTGAAGATATTTCCTTTTTCACCGTAGCCCTCTAAGGGCTTCCGAATATCGCTTTGCCAATTACAGAAGAACAGTCTTAGTGAAGGGCTTTTTGAAGGAAAGATGTAACTCTGTGAGACGAATTAACAGAACACAGAGCAGTTTCTCAGAAAGCGTCTTTCCAGTTTTGAACCGAAGATATTTCCTTTTTCAACGTAGCCCTCTAAAGACTTCCAAATATCACTTTTCCAATTCCACAAGGACAGCCTTAGCGAAAGACTTCTTGAAGGGAAGGATGTAGCTCAGTGAGATGAATTAACAGAACACAGATCAGTTTCTCAGAAAGCTTCTTTCCAGTTTTGAACGGAAAATATTTCCTTTTTCACCATAGCACTCTATGGCTTCCAAATATCACTTTTCCAATTCCACAAGAGCAGCCTTAGCGAACGGCTTCTTGGAGGGAAAGATGTAACTCTGTGAGATGAATTAAGAGAACACAGAGCAGTTTCTCAGAAAGCTTGTTTCCAGTTTTGGGCGGAAGATATTTCCTTTTTCACCATAGCCCTCTATGGACTTCCAAATATCCCTTTGCCAATTCCACAAGAACAGCCTTAGAGAAAGGCTTCTTGAAGGGAAAGATGTAACTCTGTGAGATGAATTAACAGAACACAGAGCAGTTTCTCAGAAAGTTTCTTTCCAGTTTCGAACGGAAGATATTTCCTTTTTCACCGTAGCCCTCTAAGGGCTTCCAAATATCGCTTTGCCAATTACACAAGAACAGCCTTAGCGAAGGGCTTCTTGAAGGGAAAGATGTAAATCTGTGAGATGAATTAACAGAACACAGAGCAGTTTCTCAGAAAGCATCTTTCCAGTTTTGAACCGAAGATATTTCCTTTTTCAACGTAGCCCTCTAAGGACTTCCAAATATCACTTTTCCAATTCCACACGGACAGCCTTAGCGAAAGACTTCTTGAAGGGAAAGATGTAGCACTGTGAGATGAATTAAGAGAACACGGAGCAGTTTCTCAGAAAGCTTCTTTCCAGTTTTGAACGGAAGATATTTCCTTTTTCACCATAGCCCTCTATGGGCTTACAAATATCCCTTTGCCAATTCCACAAGAACAGCCTTAGCGAAAGGCTTCTTGAAGGGAAAGGTGTAACTCTGTGAGATGAATTAACAGAACACAGAGCAGTTTCTCAGAAAGCTTCTTTCCAGTTTTGAACGGAAGATATTTCTTTTTTCACCGTAGCCCTCCATGGGCTTCCAAATTTCACTTTGCCAATTCCACAAGAACAGCTTTATCGAAAGGCTTCTTGAAAGGAAAGATGTAACTCTGTGAAATGAATTAACAGAACACAGAGTAGTTTCTCAGAAAGCTTCTTTCCAGTTTTGAACGGAAGATATTTCCTTTTTCACCGTAGCCCTCTATGGGCTTCCAAATTTCACTTTGCCAATTCCACAAGAACAGAATTAGCGAAAGGCTTCTTGAAGGGAAAGATGTAACTCTGTGAGATGAATTAACAGAACACAGAGCAGTTTCTCAGAAAGCTTCTTTCCAGTTTTGAACGGAAGATTTTTCCTTTTTCACCTTAGCCCTCTATGGGCTTCCAAATATCACTTTGCCAATTCCACAAGAACAGCCTTAGCGAAAGGCTTCTTGATGGGAAAGATGTAACTCTCTGAGATGAACTAACAGAACACAGAGCAGTTTCTCAGAAAGTTTCTTTCCAGTTTGGAACGGAAGATATTTCCTTTTTCACCATAGCCCTCTATGGGCTTCCAAATATCACTTTGCCAATTCCACAAGAACAGCTTTAGCGAAAGGCTTCTTGAAGGGAAAGATGTAACTCTGTGAGATGAATTAAGAGAACACAGAGCAGTTTCTCAGAAAGCTTCTTTCCAGTTTTGAACGGAAGATATTTCCTTTTTCACCGTAGCCCTCTTTAGGCTTCCAAATATCACTTTTCCAATTCCACAAGAACTGCCTTAGCGAAAGGCTTCTTGAAGGGAAAGATGTAACTCTGTGAGGTGAATTCACAGAACACAGAGCAGGTCCTCAGAAAGCTACTTTCCAGTTTTGAACGGAAGATATTTCCTTTTTCACCGTAGCCCTCTATGGGCTTCCAAATATCAGTTTTCCAATTCCACAAGAACAGCCTTAGCGAAAGGCTTCTTGAAGGGAAAGATGTAACTCTAAGACATGAATTAACAGAACACAGAGCAGTTTCTCAGAAAGCGTCTTTTCAGTTTTGAACCGAAGATATTTCCTTTTTCAACGTAGCCCTCTAAGGACTTCCAAATATCACTTTTCCAATTCCACAAGGACAGTCTTAGCGAAAGACTTCTTGAAGGGAAGGATGTAGCTCAGTGAGAAGAATTAACAGAACACAGAGCAGTTTCTCAGAAAGCTTCTTTCCAGTTTTGAACGGAAGATATTTCCTTTTTCACCATAGCCCTCTATGGGCTTCCAAATATCCCTTTGCCAATTCCACAAGAACAGCCTTAGCGAAAGGCTTCTTGAAGGGAAAGGTGTAACTCTGTGAGATGAATTAACAGAACATAGAGCAGTTTCTCAGAAAGCTTCTTTCCAGTTTTGAAAGGAAGATATTTCCTTTTTCACCGTAGCTCTCTATGGGCTTCCAAATATTCCTTTGCCAATTCCACAAGAACAGCCTTAGCGAAAGGCTTCTTGAAGGGAAAGATGTAACTCTGTGAGATGAATTAACAGAACACAGAGCAGTTTCTCAGAAGGCTTCTTTCCAGTTTTGAACGGAAGATATTTCCCATTTCGCCGTAGCCCTCCATGGGCTTCCAAATATCCCTTTGCCAAATTCACAAGAACAGCCTTAGCGAAAGGCTTCTTGAAAGGAAAGGTGTTACTCTGTGAGATGAATTAACAGAACACAGAGTAGTTTCTCAGAAAGCTTCTTTCCAGTTTTGAACCGAAGATATATCCTTTTTCACCGTAGACCTCTATGGCCTTCCAAATATCACTTTTCCACTTTCAGAAGAACAGCCTTAGCAAAAGGCTTCTTGAAGGGAAAGAAGTAACTCTGTGAGATGAATTAATAGAACACAGAGCATTTTCTCAGAAAGCTTCTTTCCAGTTTTGAACGGAAGATATTTCCTTTTTCACCTTAGCACTCTCTGGCTTCCAAATATCACTTTTCCAATTCCACAAGAACAGCCTTAGCGAAACGCTTCTTCAAGGGAAAGATGTAACTCTGTGAGATGAATTAAGAGAACACAGAGCAGTTTCTCAGAAAGCTTCTTTCCAGTTTTGAACGGAAGATATTTCCTTTTTCACCGTAGCCCTCTATGGGCTTTCAAATATCACTTTGCCAAATCCACAAGAACAGCCTTAGCGAAAGGCATCTTGAAGGGAAAGATGTAACTCTGTGAGATGAATTAACAGAACACAGAGCAGTTTCTCAAAAAGCTTCTTTCCAGTTTTGAACGGAAGATATTTCCTTTTTCAGTGTAGATCTCTATGGGCTTCCAAATATCAGTTTTCCAATTCCATGAGAACAGCCTTAGCGAACGGCTATTTGAAGGGAAAGATGTAACTCTGTGTGATGAATTAACAGAACACAGAGCAGTTTCTCAGAAAGCTTCTTTCCAGTTTTGAACGGAAGATATTTCCTTTTTCACCGTAGCCCTCCATGGGCTTCCAAATATCACTTTCCCAATTCCACAAGAACAGCCTCAGCGAAAGGCTTCTTGAAGGGAAAGATGTAACTCTGTGAGATGAATTAAGAGAACACAGAGCAGTTTCTCAGAAAGCTTCTTTCCAGTTTTGAACGGAAGATATTTCCTTTTCCACCGTAGCCTTCCATGGGCTTCCAAATATCCCTTTGTCAAATTCACAAGAACAGCATTAGCGAGAGGCTTCTTGAAAGGAAAGATGTAACTCTGTGAGATGAATTAACAGAACACAGAGTAGTTTCTCAGAAAGCTTCTTTCCAGTTTTGAACGGAAGATATTTCCTTTTTCACCGTAGCCCTCTATGGGCTTCCAAATTTCACTTTGCCAATTCCACAAGAACAGCCTTAGCGAAAGGATTCTTAAAGGGAAAGATGTAACTCTGTGAGGTGAATTCACAGAACACAGAGCAGGTCCTCAGAAAGCTTCTTTCCAGTTTTGAACGGAAGGTATTTCCTTTTTCACCGTAGCCCTCTTGGGCTTCCAAATATCAGTTTTCCAATTCCGCAAGAACAGCCTAAGCGAAAGGCTTCTTTAAGGGAAAGATGTAACTCTGTGAGATGAATTAACAGAACACAGAGCAGTTTCTCAGAAAGCTTCTTTCCAGTATTGAACGGAAGATATTTCCTTTTTCACCGTAGCCCTCTAAGGGCTTCCAAATATCCCTTTGCCAATTCCACAAGAACAGCCTTAGCAAAGGGCTTCTTGAAGGGAAACATGTAACTCTTTGAGGTGAATTAACAGAACACAGAGCAGTTTCTCAGAAAGCTTCTTTCCAGTTTTGAACGGAAGATATTTACTTTTTCACCGTACCCTCTTTAGGCTTCCAAATATCACTTTGCCAATTCCACAAGAACAGCCTTAGCGAAAGGCTTCTTGAAGGGAAAGATGTAACTCTGTGAGATGAATTAACAGAACACAGAGCAGTTTCTCAGAAAGCTTCTTTCCAGTTTTGAACGGAAGATATTTCCTTTTTCACCATAGCCCTCTTTGGGCTTCCAAATATCACTTTGCCAATTCCACAAGTACAGCCTTAGCGAAAGGTTTCTTGAAGGGAAAGATGTAACTCTGTGAGATGAATTAACAGAACACAGAGCAGTTTCTCAGAAAGTTTCTTTCCAGTTTCGAACGGAAGATATTTCCTTTTTAACCATAGCCCTCTATGGGCTTCCAAATATCCTTTTGCCAATTCCACAAGAACAGCCTTAGCGAAAGGATTCTTGAAGGGAAAGATGTAACTCTGTGAGGTGAATTCACAGAACACAGAGCAGGTCCTCAGAAAGCTTCTTTCCAGTTTTGAACGGAAGATATTTCCTTTTTCACCGTAGCCCTCCATGGGCTTTCTAATATCACTTTTCCAATTCCACAAGAACAGCCTTAGCGAAACGCTTGTTGAAGGGAAAGATGTAACTCTGTGAGATGAATTAACAGAACACAGAGCAGCTTCTCAGAAAGCTTCTTTCCAGTTTTGAACGGAAGATATTTCCTTTTTCACCGTAGCCCTCTATGGGCTACCAAATATCACTTTGCCAATTCCACATGAACAGCCTTAGCGAAAGGTTTCTTGAAGGAAAGATGTAACTCTGTGAGATGAATTAACAGAACACAGAGCAGTTTCTCAGAAAGCTTGTTTCCAGTTTTGGGCGGAAGATATTTCCTTTTTCACCATAGCCCTCTATGGACTTCCAAATATCCCTTTGCCAATTCCACAAGAACAGCCTTAGAGAAAGGCTTCTTGAAGAGCAAGATGTAACTCTGTGAGATGAATTAACAGAACACAGAGAAGTTTCTCAGAAAGCTTCTTTCCAGTTTTGAACGGAAGATATTAGCTTTTTCACCATAGCCCTCTATGGGCTTCCAAATATCCCTTTGCCAATTCCACAAGAACAGCCTTAGAGAAAGGCTTCTTGAAGGGAAAGATGTAACTCTGTGAGATGAATTAACAGAACACAGAGCAGTTTCTTAGAAAGCTTCTTTCCAGTTTTGAACGGAAGATATTTCCTTTTTCACCGTCGCCCTCAAAGGGCTTCCAAATATCCCTTTTCCAATTCCACAAGAACAGCCTTAGCGAAAGGCTACTTGAAGGGAAAGATGTAACTCTGTGAGATGAATTAACAGAACACAGAGCAGTTTCTCAGAAAGCTTCTTTCCAGTTTTGAACGGAAGATATTTACTTTTTCACCGTAGCCCTCTTTAGGCTTCCAAATATCACTTTTCCAATTCCACAAGAACTGCTTAGAGAAAGGCTTCTTGAAGGGAAAGATGTAAATCGGTGAGATGAATTAACAGAACACAGAGCAGTTTCTCAGAAAGCTTCTTTCCAGTTTTGAACGGAAGATATTTCCTTTTTCACCATAGCCCTCTACGGGCTTCCAAATATCACTTTGCCAATTCCACAAGAACAGCCTTAGCGAAAGGGTTCTTGAAGGGAAAGATGTAACTCTGTGAGGTGAATTCACAGAACACAGAGCAGTTCCTCTGAAAGCTTCTTTCCAGTTTTGAACGGAAGATATTTCCTTTTTCACCGTAGCCCTCTATGGGCTTCCAAATATCAGTTTTCCTATTCCACAAGAACAGTCTTAGCGAAAGGCTTCTTAAAGGGAAAGATGTAACTCTGTGATATCAATTAGCAGAACACAGAGCAGTTTCTCAGAAAGCATCTTTCCAGTATTGAACGGAAGATATTTCCTTTTTCACCGTAGCCCTCTAAGGGCTTCCAAATATCGCTTTGCCAATTACAGAAGAACAGTTTTAGCGAAGGGATTCTTGAAGGGAAAGATGTAACTCTGTGAGATGAATTAACAG
>NW_027326982.1:0-20000 GCF_047675955.1 Chlorocebus sabaeus | reverse complement strand
AGGCGCGAGCCACCGCGCCCGGCCAATTCCTTCGTTTATTAAATCTTTTCTGCACGCTGCTGTGTATGTACATGTACATATACACACATACATATTTATATACACACATATACGCATTCTTCTCTGAGTGTATGTATCTCTTATCTGTGTGTATATGTATACACATAGTTGGACATATATACATATACATACAGATAAAACTTTCCATCATTATACAATGCATGCTTATGATTATAAACATTTGAATCTCTGAATAGTCAACATAAATAACATTTGCATACATGTGTATGAGCCTGCCTTCCCTCCCTCCCGCCCACCCTCCCCCCTCCCCCACTCCCCCTCCCTCCCCCACTCCCACCCTCCCTCCCCCACTCCCTCCCTCCCTCCCTCCCTCCCTCCCTGCCTCCCTCCCTCCCTCCCTCCCCCACTCCCTCCCCCCCTCCCTCCCTCCCCCCTCCCTCCCTCCCTCCCCCCCCACCTGCCCGCCTTGCCCGCCTTGCCCGCCTTGCCCGCCTTGCCCGCCTTGCCCGGCCTGGCCTGGCCTGCCTTGCCTTCCTGACTTCCTGTTTTCCTTCTTGCCTGCCCTCCTGCTTTCCGTTCCTTCCTTTCTGCCGGCCGGCCTGCCGGCCTGCCTGCCTGCCTGACTTCCTGTTTTCCTTCCTGCCTGCCCTCCTGCCTTCCTTCCTGCCTTCCTTTCCTTTCCTTCCTTCCTTCCTGCCTTCCTTTCCTTCCTGCCTGCCCGCCCGCCCTCCCTCCCTTCCTCCCTTCCTTCCTTCCTTCCTTCCCTCCCTCCCTCCCTCCCTTCCCTCCCGCCCTCCCTCCCTCCCCTCCTTCCCTCCCTCCCTCCCTCCCTCCCTCCCTCCCTCCCTCCCTCCCTTCCCTCCCGCCCTCCCTCCCCTCCTTCCTTCCCTCCCGCCCTCCCTCCCTTCCTTCCTTCCCTCCCACCCTCCCTGCCTTCCTTCCCTCCCTCCCTCCCTCCCTCCCTCCCTCCCTCCCTCCCTCCCTCCTTCCCTCCCTCCCTCCCTCCCTCCCTCCCTCCTTCCCTCCTTCCCTCCTTCCTTCCTTCCTTCCTTCCTTCCTTCCTTCCTTCCTTCCTTCCTTCCTTCCTTCCCTCCCTGCCTCCCTCCCTCCCTGCCTCCCTCCCTCCCTCCCTCCCTCCCTCCCTCCCTCCCTCCCTCCCACCTTCCTTCCTTTTTTTTATGTTCGTTTATTTTCTTTCTTACCCTGCCTGGTCTTCTCACTCTGTCGCACCCTGGACTTGCAGGCGCGCGATCGTGGTTCACGGCAGCCTCCACCTCCCTGGGCTCTGGTGATCTCAGCCTCCCAAGCAGCTGGGACTACAGGGATCTCTTAACCCCGGGAGCTGGAGGCGAACGCGAGCTGTGATCGCGCACCTCCACTCCAGCTGAGGTGACGGGAGCTGGGGTGCAGAGAGAAAATGCATTGTGATCTTAATTGCCCTGTAGCGTTACTCATGCCCTCTTATTTACTTGTTTTTCTCATGGGTTATTACTTCTATGTCATTGTCATGTTCATCCTTTGCTTGCTTGCTTGCTTGCTTGCTTGCTTGCTTGCTTGCTTGCTTGCTTGTTTTTTTGTTTTGTTTTTTTGATTTTGCTTTGTGTCTCTTCTTTTTTTTTCGCTTTTTCTTTTTTTTTTTTTTTTTGGTGAGATGGAGTCTTGCTCTGTCTCCCAGGCTGAAGTGCAGTGGCGCGATCTCGACTCACTGCGAACTCCACCTCCCGGGCTCAAGCAATTCCCTGCCTCAGTCTCCCAAGTAGCCGGGATTACAGGCGTCTGCCACCACGCCTGACTAATTTTCTTTGGATTTTGACCACAGGCAGGGTTTCACTACCTTGCCCAGCCTGGTCGGGCACTCCTGACCTCATGATCCACCCGCCTCGGCCTCACAAAGTGTTGGGATTACAGGCGTGAGCCACCGTGCCCAGCCCCTCACTTCTTTTTTCACTTAGTTTTACGTTAAACGTGTTCACTTCCTTACATACTTTCTTACTTGCTTACGTGGGACTACAGGCACGCACCACCACACCGGTTAACTTTTATATTGTTTCTCATGCTTTCCGTACGTATGTATGTATGTATGTATGTATGTATGTATGTACGTACGCACCTACGTGACATGGGGTTCGAGGTTCTATCACGTTGCCCGGGCCGGTCTCCAACTCCTGTTCTCAAGCAACCTGCCTGCCTCGGCCACCCACACTGCTGCTATTACAGGCGTGAGCCGTTGCGCCTAGCTCATTCTATATTTGCTTCTCTCTCTCTCTCTCTCTCTCTCTCTCTCTCTCTCCCCCCCCCCCACCCCCTCCCTCCCTCTCTCCCTCTCTCTCTCTCTCTCCCCCCCCCCTCTCTCTCACACACGCGCGCGCACACACGCACGCACGCGCACACACACACACCCCCCCACACACTTTCCACATCTAGTTCACAAACCACGCTAATTGACCCCCTCAATAGTATGCAGGCTGAATAAACCACACCCCACCCTCCCTCCACCCGGCGGCTGAGGAAACCCCTTCTCTACCATTTATTAACAAGATTATCTGGGTGGGTCGGGCACGGTGGCTCATGCCTGTAATTCCAGCACATCGGGAGGCCGCAGCGGGCGGATCACTTGAGGCCAGGAGTTCCAGGCCAGGCTGGCCAACGTGGTGAAACCCGGTCTCTATGAAAAGTGTTAACGATTAGCCAGGCCTCCTGGCGGCACGGGCTTGTAATCCCGACTACTCGGGACACCGAGGGAGGCGACTTGGCCTGAACCGGGGAGGCCGAGGTTGCAGTGAGCCGAGATCGTGCCATGACAATCCAGCCTGGGTGACGGAGCGAGACTCTGTCCCAAAATAATAATAATAAGGAAGGAGACCACTACTACTCCTGCTGCCCTCCTCCCCGCACCTCGCCTACTTCACAAGACAAGAGGAAAGACAGAAAGCAGAAAGTTAGAAAGGAACTAAAGTAAGATAAATGGCCAGACACCCTTGGTGCCACCACACGGCCCTAGGAGATTTAAAAACAACAACAAAAAAAAAAAAACGAAAGGAAAAGAAGAAGTAATAATAATAACATCGACCCCCGACCTGAACTACTTCTGTTATCTGTGAATTCCAGACACCAGACACCGTATGAAAAAAGCCTTGTAAAACTTTTTGTTCTGTTAGCTGATGCAGGTAGCCCCCGGTCACGTTTCCCACGCTTGCTCGATTTATCACGACCCTTTCACGTGCAACCCTAGAAGTTGTAAGCCTTTACAAAAGTCTTTTTCGGGGAGCTCGGCTCCTAAGATGCGAGTCTGCCGACGTTCCCGGCCGAATGAAAAACCTCTTCCTTCTTTCATCCGGTGCCTCAGGAGTTTTGTCTGCGGCTTGTCCTGCTACATTTCTGGGTTCCCTCACCGGGAAGCCAGGTGGTGATGCACGGAGGGTCGAGGCAGCCCCTTAGGCAGCTTATGCCTGCCCTGTAGAGCATCCCTGCGGGGGACTCTGCCCAGCTTGAGCGATGCGGATCCTCAAGAGTGCTGCCGGGCGGGCATCTGCCCCGGTGCAATGCCTCGCCTCGAAACAGCAGGGCACAGCAGGCCCCCGTGGAGGATCGGCACAGTGGCTGGACACTGGGAAGGAACTGGCACTTTAAGTCCGGACGTGTGAAACTTGCTGAGACTGCTCTTTGGAACTTCCCCCACTCCATTTGAGTGGAAGCGTGGCCTGATCACCCACGGCGTACCTGTACCGGCACTTTGGTTTTCGTTTCTGGCTTGACTTGAATTCATTGGTTGATACTTCGGTTTCGCTTTCGATTTTGACTTGACTTGAATGGCTGGATAAACAGGCCTGCCTTTATTGCCACTTTGGTCTTGCTCCTGATTTTGGTTTGGCTTACATTGCTGGACGAACGGGTGTGCCTATAACAACACTTTGGTTTTAGCTTTGATTTCGATGTAGTGTCAATTACGTGACTGAGTGACCTTCTACCCTTTCCCTCTCGTAGGGTGAATGTTGTTCCGTCTCGAGGGAAAAATAGGTCAGACACAAAGCAAGCCCGCTCCGCTAGGAACCCTGTTAAAAACATTTCAAAAAGAAAAATAAAAGGAAAGTCATCAAATCGTCACAACTTACTCTACTAAAATGCACGTTACAGAACCTTACAAAAGGTTTTACAGGAGATTATAGAGTTCAGTTAACCCCCTAGAGGTTACGAACTCTGGGAGAATTAGAATTGCCCTCTTCTGCTGTTGGATGGCCCACGGAAGGAACTATAGACAGAGAACAATTGGCCGTGCAGTTCAGGTGGTGACGGAGTCGGAGGACAGCCAGCGTACCTAGATCAAATTCCTTTATATTGACCCATGGCGAAATAGATTATAGACAAAGCCGGCGTTAATTTAGCCCTGTTTAACAACTGTGTGCAAAATAGCCAAAAGTAAAAGTAAGAGCAGCTTCGCCAGCAGACACGGACTTTAAAAAGGGAGTCCCAGGAAACAGCAAGAGAAGCCAGTTTTACGGGAGCCGCGAGAGATAACACGCATTCTTTCTCCATGTCTCCCAGCCTACCCCGCTTCACCGAGGCCAACAACCCCCTCGGAAATGAGATTCAGGAGCTGACACGCCCCAGGTCTCACCTCGAAGGGAAGGATCGGAGCCTCCAGAGGCCAAGGAAAGAAGTCCAGATACTCAAGTGGGCCATCTCAGATCTGGTCTTGCTCGAGCTCTGTAAATGCCTCTCAGGGAGATACGAGGACCTGTCTATTATAAGGACCAGGCCCACGTCCCTGGGGGGGTGGGGGGCAACGGACTTTCATCGATCAGCCCTTTTCAACCATTGATCTACTAAACTGGAAACACCCTGAACCCACCGCCTTGCTCCCGACAGCTAGAGCCCTGTCGAGCATGATTGTGTAGAGGTGTTGGACTCCAGTTTACTCTAGCAGATGTGACCTCCGGGACCAGCCTTGGACATCAGTACACTAGGAGCTATGCGTGGACGGGAACAGCTTCACCAACCCACAAGGAGAGACATGTGCAGAATATGCGGTGGTAACCCTGGACGCTGTCGTTCAGCTGGGCTTGTTGCTTTAATCCGGGCCTTAGAACGCGGTGAGGGTAAGACTGTAAACGTTTACACTGACTCTCGGTATGCCTGTTTCACCCTCCAAGTGTATAAAGAAAAGAGCCTGTTAAACTCTAGAAAAGAGGGCAAAGAGCAAAACCAAAAGAAAGACTAAAAGCAAGTGTAAAGACAGAGAATCAAAAGAGAACAGGAGAGACAGACAGCAGTGCCTGGGCGGGGGCAGGGCCCGTGCCGTTTCTCGGGCCCCACCAGCTGGCCGTAGGAGCGGGAGAACGCGGGGGTGGGGGGCGGGGGGAAGGAGCATTGTGAGAGGACGAGGACGTGGATGTAGACATGACAGAAGTCAAGTTAGCCAAGGATTCCAGAGCCGGACAAGGCCAGAGAGAGATTAATGTGCGAGATGGGGGGGGGGGGGGGGGGGGGGGGAAGGACGCTAGAAGGGTAACTGTTCAGAGGGCAATACAGGAAATGGCCAAGGCCGCGAGACAAAGAGGCCATCGGCCAAGGGCTGCTGCACCTTGGAGGAACCAGACACTCACTCATCTGATCAGGCTGACAGGAGCTGAAGAATGTAAAGACTAGGGCAGACTAGGCACCTTCTCATTAGGCTCCCAGGAGCCCATGGTCACATTAGAAGTTACAAACAGCAAGACTCTGCCGTATCTGGATTCCAATTTCTTACTGAAGGCTCAGCCACTAGATACAGTGACAAAGGGGCGGAGTGGCGGTGGGGATGGGGGGACGGGGGGAACTCCTCCTCTCAGAAACTTAAACAGGAAAAAGAGCCATACCTTGTGAAAACTTGCTTATAGACTTTACAGAACTGCCCCCTGCTGGAGGCTAGTGCTTGTTTGCACCTTTTCAGGGTAAGTTACAGTTTTCCCCACCAGGACAGAAAAAGTACAAGAAGTGACTAAACTACTGTTAAAAGACATTATCCCCAGGTTTAAGGCTACCTCTAATTTTAAAGTCAGACAATAGGCCAGCATTTGTAGCTGTAGCTGGAATAGTGCAACATTTAACAAGACTGTTAACAATACAACACAGGTTACACGCAGCCTATCGGCCACAAAGTTCAACAAAAGGTGGAACGCATGAACTGGACACTCGAGCGACCAGCTGCTGACGACCAAAAAAAAAAAAAAAAAAAAAGGGTCGCTGTGTGTGTGTGTGTGTGTGTGTGTGTGTGTGTGTGTATGCGGCAGGAAATTCACTTAAGATAGAATCAGGTTTTTGCCTACGGTCCTCCCCCGAGTCAGGTGCACCCCCACCAAACAAACTAGGTATCTGCCCTGTAAGATGGTGTTCAGTTGGCCCCCCGCAAATCGTAGGTCAAATACAAGGTGACCTCCGGAAACTACAGAAATTAATCTTCAAAAGGCAAATGCAGCCTTTCAAAATAGCCATACGAAGTGTTCATAATTAAATAAAGAAAAATAATGCCTATAAGCCTGACACCCATTTACATCTAGTGACTCTGTGTAAAGTAAAACCTAATTTTTCTACAACCCATATAGGATGAGTCCTATACTGTAACCTTGTCCACTCCCACTGCTGTTAAAGTTGCAGGTGTTGCGTCTTGGATCCACCACAGTCAGCTAACACCGGCAGCTCAGGACAAGTGGACCGGCCAACAGGACGCAGATCATCCAACCCGACTGATCCTGAGACGAGACCAAGCTGCTGCTGAGGACCACAAGCCCTGCTCTAGTCACACACCGGCAGCTGACTAGTCTACGCACGGCCGAAGCTTGAGGACTCATCAAGCAAGTCAATGTAGTTTAAAATCTTAAGACAAATAGTTTTCCTAGAATACTAACTGTTTTCCTATTGTTCTGTCGCTGTATTCAACCTTTTTCCCAGGTAAGGACCTCTTTTGTCCTTGCCGGACATGAATATGCTATACATTGCTTTGTTGTTGTTCCCCCCCCCCCCCCCCCCATAACCACGCTAGAGGAAACACCTATGTAAGGTGGCCCCACGGTACACGTACTGCTTAGGAAACCCAGACCCGTCCAGCCCAGCAACACTTGCAAGGTCTTTCAGTCATTCTGTAAACATATAAACCAGAAGTTACCAGAACCTCCTCCTTTAGCCAAAAATTTAAAAAAATAATAAAAATTAAAAATAAAAAAACAGAAAAAAACTATTTCCTCAGTTGGCAGAAAACATTGCTGGCAGCCTAGATGTGTCTTCATGTTATGTCGATAAAAGGGCTAACACAACAGACCAATGGCCTGGAGAAGCAGAAGGGCTAATGCCTCAAGATAACTTGACTTTAACCAACTCTTTCCCCAAACAGACCCCGCAAGTTCAAGCGTCTGCCTCGTAAACACTTCGCTGATTAAAAAATACTGTTTTACTGGCTAAAAAAAGGTTTTAAGACCCCGTGAAAAACTAACCTGCTTAAGACATGACAGAGTTAGTACAAGTGCCTGTACAGGTTTAACACAGGTTTGATCCTAGGTCTTCATTTAGAAAATAGTTTCCAGCTGTAGAGAATGTAAAACCCTCACTGTAAGTGTTTGATTCGTAATAGAAACTTGCTTGCTGCTCCCCTGTGTATTACACTTGCTCCTTCCAATGACAAAAGGTTTTGTAGCTACCATGGCTCGTCAGAGAACTTCCACACAAGTGTATTACATAAAACGCTATCACTCTGTCTCGCTAAAAGACTCAAAAAGTAAAAATGAAAGTGAACCCTCCCACTAATGAGTGAAAATTCTCAAAGTGGGGGATAAGGAAGGAGACCTCTACTACTCCTGCTGCCCTCCTCCCCCCACCTTGCCTAGTTCACAAGACAGGAGGAAAGAGAGAAAGCAAAACGTTAGAAACAAACAAAAGTAAGATAAATAGCCAGACAACCTTGGCAGGCACCACCACCCGGCCGTAGGAGTTAAAAAAAAAAAAAAAAAAAAAAAAAGGAATACTAATATCATCGACCCCTGACCTAAACTACTTGTGTTATCTGTCAATTCCAGACACTATGAAAAAAGCGTTGTAAAACTTTTTGTTTGTTCTGTTGGCTGATGCAGGTAGACCCCAGTCACGTTTCCCACGTGTGCTCCATTTATCACAACCCTTTCACGTGGACCCCTTAAAGTCGTAAGCCTTTAAAAAAATGTCCTTTTCGGGGAGCTCGGCTCTTAGGGTGCAAGTCTGCCGACACTCCCGGCCGAATGAAAAACCTCTTCCTTCTTTAATCTCGTGTCTGATGAGTTTGGTCTGTGGCTCGTCCTGCTACAATAATAATGATGATGATGATGATGATGATGATGATGATGGTGATGATGATGATGATGATGATTTATATATTGTATATATAATTATGTATACTTTATATATACACACACACACACAAGCACACATATAATTATTATGATAATAACATTCGTTGTGAGTGGTGATGCACGCCTGTAGTCGCAGCTTCTCGGGAGGTTGACATAAGAAGAAGATCACTTGAGGCCCGACAGGTCGAGGCTTCAGTCAGCCGTGACCCACTCCATCCTGGGCAGTCACCAGTCAGGGGGATATGCCCCCTCCCCGTTTTCTTTCTTTTCTTTCCTTTTTTAGTTTTCTCCTTCCTTCCTTCCTTCCTTCCTTCCTTCCTTCCTTCCTTCCTTCCTTCCTTCCTTCCTTCCTTCCCTCTTTCCTTCCTTCCCTCCCTCCCTCCCTCCCTCCCTTCTTTCTTTCTTTCTCTTTCTTTCTTTCTTTCTTTCTTTCTTTCTTTCTTTCTTTCTTTCTCTCTCTCTCTCTCTCTCTCTCTCTCTCTCTCTCCCCCCCTCCCCCTTCCTTCCTTCCTTCCTTCCTTGCCTGCCTTCCTGCCTTCCTGCCTTCCTGCCTTCCTGCCTTTCTTCTTTCTTCCCTTCTTCCCTTCCTTCCTTCCCTCCTTCCTTCTTCCATCCCACCTCAGCCTCCCAAAGTGCTGGGAATACTGGCGTGAGGCACCATGCCTACTTGGCCTAAAGAGACACCTATTGAAAGTAAGACATAGACAGCTCCTTGCAGTGATCTGATCGATTGCTTGACTGATTTACAGACAGCGTCTCACTCTGTCACCCTGGCAGTGGTGCCATCATGACCCACTCGCTGCAGTGTGGACGCTCCTGGACTCAAGCGATCCTTCCACCTCAGCCTCCAGAGTGGAGGGCCTGGGACCACGGACCCGCGCCACTGTGCCCAGATGATTTTCAGTTTTTATTGTTTTATTTTTCTTTTTCCCGAGACAGAGTTTCGCTCTTGTTGCCCAGGCTGGAGTGCAATGGCGCGGATCTCGGCTCACCGCAACTTCTGCCTCCCGGGTTCAAGCGATTCTCCGGCGTCTGCCTCCCGAGTAGCTCGGGTTGCAGGTATGCGCCACCACGTCTGGTTGATTTTGTATTTTTACTAGAGACGGGGCTTCTCCATATTGGCCAGGCTGGTCTCCAACTCCCGACCTCAGGTGATTCTTCCTCCCCGGCCTCCCAAAGTACTGGGGTGGCAGGCGTCAGCCGCCGCGCCCGGCCTTCATTTTTAAATGTGTTTGCACAGACAGGGTCTCATCATTTTGTTGTAACCCTTCTGACACGGCGTCCCAAAATGCTCGCGTGACGGGCGTGAGCCACAGCGCCTGGACTCCGGGGAATGATTCACGAGCACGACCGCTGTACTAACTATTACTTACTTACTTATTTATAGTATTATTATTATTTTTTTTAATTATTATTATTTTTTTTTTTGAGACGGAGTTTCGCTCTGGGCGAGGGCGAGGCGAGGGGAGGCGTGTCGCTTTGGAAACCGCAGTACCGCCTTCTAAAGCCCCATTCAAACGCACAAAGCCCTGTTCCCTCCCTTCCCGGACTTGGAGCTGATGCCTTCCATAGCCATGGGCTTCTCTCCATTCAGAAACTTTTACAGGCGCAACCCCACCCAGAGACTGGCTGCGGTTGACGATTGTGGGTGTGCTGGGGCTGGCAAGTCGGTCCCCTATTTTTGCTAGCTCGGCCACGACATCCCACGACCCCTAACGCTTGCTCACCCTTTCAGATCCCTTGCCTCCACCGCCTTGGGGGCTGAGCTCTTATTTTCATATCTGCCTTTCTTCCTGTCTTGGGTTGGAGGAGGGGGTGCAGGAATGAGGGTGTGTGTGGGGAGGGGGTGTGGGGTGGGGACGGAGGGGAGCGTCCTAAGGGTCGATTTAGTGTCATGCCTCTTTCACCGCCACCACCGAAGATGAAAGCAACGATCAGCTAAAGACCGCGTGTTCTCATCTATAACTGGGAACTAAATAATGAGAACGCGTGGGCACAACGAGGGGGACGAGAGAGGCGGGAGCCTACTTGAGGGAGGAGGTGTGGAAGGAGAGACATCTTCAGGAAAACAAACAAACAAACAAACACACAAACCACAAAAAGTGTCGGGTACTGCGCTGAGTATCCGGGTGATGACATCATCTGCACACTGAACCCCCCAGTCAGAAGTTTACCTATGTAACAATCTTGCACATGTATGCTTCAAAAAGACATAAAAGTTAGGGGAGAAGGGGGGGAGAGAGAGAGAGAGAGAGAGAGAGAGAGAGAGAGAGAGAGAGAACGAAACACGACCTCCTTGACCTGAGTCAGGGGGTTTCCGGTCTTGTGGCGGAACATTCAGTGACAATGGAGTATTTTGGCCTGTTCTTTTTTTGTGCGTTTGCTACTTTTTTGATGCTGTTGTTGTTGCTGTTGTTGTTGTTGTTGTTGTTGTTGTTGTTGTTGTTGTCGTTGTTTTAAGACAGAGTCTCACTCAGCCACCCAGGCTGGAGTGCAGTGCTGCAATTCGGCTCACTGCAACCACCGTCTCCCAGGTTCAAGCGATTCTCCCGTCTCAGCCTCCTGAGTAGCTGGGATTACAGGCACCCGCCATCATGCCCCGCAAATGTTTCTATGTTAGTAGAGACGGGGTTTCACTATGTTGGCCAGGTTGCTCTTGAACTCGTGACCCCAGGTGATCCACCCATCTCGGCCTCCCAAAGTGCTGGGATGACAGGCGTGAGCCACGGCGCCCGGCGGCGGCGGGGCCTGTTTTTTTTTTTTCTTTTTTTTTCTTTTTTCTTTTTTCTTTTTCTTCTTTCTTTCTTTCTTTCTTTCTTTCTTTCTTTCTTTCTTTCTTTTCTTTCTTTTCTTTCTTTTCTTTCTTTTCTTTCTTTTCTCTCTTTCTCTCTTTCTCTCTTTCATCTTCCTTTCTTCCTTTCTTCCTTTTTTGGTAGGGGGGGACTGAGTCTCTCTCACTCTGTCACCCAGGTGGGGATGCAGTGGCCCTCCCTCGGCTCACTGCAGCCTCTGCCTCCCGGATTCCAGGGATTCTTCTTCAGTGGCTGGGATTACAGGCGCACACCACCACATCCGGCTAATTTTTGTATTTAGAGTAGAGACGGGGTTTGTCCATGTTGGCCACACTGGTCTCGAACTCCTGACCTCAAGTGATCCGTCCTCCTGGGCCTCCCAAAGTGTTAGGACGACAGGCCTGAGCCGCCGGTATTTCAGCCTTTAAAAGTGCCGGCCCTACCACCTTTCGCTGTGGACGTTACGCTCTGAATGACGTGTCATCTCTGCCATAGCTTGACTCCCTGTGTCCCCTCTGCCATTTCACTCCATCCTGGGCAGCAAGAGCAAAACTCCGTCCCGCCACCTCCTCGCGCAAAACAAAACAAAACAAAACAAGAAACTGTACACATGACCTATAAGTGTCTGTTCCTGTGAGTGATTTCTGAGATATGGCACTGTAGACTGAACGCAGTGGCTCACGTCTGTCATCCTAGTACTTTGGGAGGCTGAGGTGGGCGGATCGCGAGGTCGGGAGATCGAGATAGTCCTGGCTAACATGGTGAAACTCCGTGTCTACTGAAAATACAAACGAATTATCTGGGTGTAGTGGCCGGCGCCTGTAGTCCCAGCTACTCGGGAGGTTGAGGCAGGAGAATGGTGTGAACCCGGGAGGCGGAGGTTGCAGGGAGCCGCGATCGCGCCACTGCACTCCAGCCTGGGCGACAGAGCAAGTCTCTGTCTCAAAACAGAAAGAAAGAAAGAAAGAAAGAAAGAAAGAAAGAAAGAAAGAAAGAAAGAAAGAAAGAAAGAGGGAAAGAGGGAAAGAGGGAAAGAGGGAAAGAGGGAAAGAGGGAAAGAGGGAAAGAGGGAAAGAAGGGAAGAAGGGAAGAAGGAAAGAAGGAAAGAAGGAAAGAAGGAAAGAAAGAGGAAATGAAAGAAATGGCACTGTATCGCTATCTCTCTGTCCAGTTTCTGGCTTTCCTGTGTCTCTCACTGTGTCTCTCTTCCGTCTTACTCTCTTTCTTTGCCTGTCTGTCTGTCTGTCTGCCTCTCTCTGTCTCTCTCTCTCTCTCTCTGTCTCTCACTGTCCGTCTATGTCTTTCTCTGTCACTCTCTTTATCTATCTGCCTGTCCCTCTCTTTCTCTCTGTCTCTCTGTCTGTCTCTTTCTCTCTCTGCCTGTGTCTCTCACTCACTGTGTCTCTCTTCTGTCTTACTCTCTTTCTTTGCCTGCCTGTCTGTCTCTGTCTGTCTCTCTCCCTCTCTCCCCCTCCCTGTCTACTCTGTTTCTCTCTCTCTCTCTCTCTCGCTCTCGCTCTCGCTCTCGCTCTCTCGCTCTCTTGCTCTTTCTGTCCGTTTCTCTCTGTCTCTGCCTGTCCATCTCTCTTTTTCTACGTCTGTCTCTTTGTCTGTCAGATCCCCCCGTCCCAGAGAGGGCCCTGCCCCTTCCACGAAAGTGAGAAGTGCGTGCTTAGAGAGGCTGAGAGGAATCTACACAGACGGGCCTTGCCGGGCTTCCCCACTCGGTGCATGATTTCGGGAGATCTTCGCCGGGTCCCCACTTGGACGGAAGGGCCATTCGCAGACTTTTCTCTCTGTCACGTGTGACGTCCGTACTTCTCATATTTCCCTGATAAGCTCCTCGACTTTAAAATACACGGCTAAGGCCGGGCACGGTGGCTCACGCCTGTCATCCCAGCATTTTGGAAGGCCGAGGCGGGTGGATCACCTGAGGTCGGGAGTTCGAGGCCAGCCTGACCTACATGAAGAAACCCCGTCTCTACTAAAAATACAAAATGAACCGGGCATGGTGGCGCAGGCCTGTAATCCCAGCTACTCGCGGGGCTGACGCAGGAGAATCGCTGGAACCTGGCAAGTGGAGGTTGCAGTGAGCCGAGATGGCACCCTTGCACTCCAGACTGGGCAGCAAGAGCGAAACTCCGTCCCACCGCCCCCGCCCATGCGCGCGCGCGCGCACACACACACACACACGCACACACACACACACAGAAAAAAAGAGGGAGAAAAATAGAAAAAGAGAAATTCTTCACACGTGACCCATAAGTGTGTGTTCCCGCGAGTGATTTCTAAGAAATGGCACTGTAGGGACTGAACGCGGTGGCTCACGTCTGTCATCCCAGGACTTTGGGAAGCTGAGGCGGGTGAATCAGGAGGTCAGGAGTTCAAGACCAGCCTGGCCCACATGGTGAAACCCCGTCCCTGCTAAAACTACAAAACTGAGTCGGGCGCGGTGGGGCAGACCCCTGTGGTCCCAGCTACTCGGGAGACAGAGGCGGGAGAATCGCTGGAACCTGGGAGGCGGAGGCGGGGGTTGCAGTGAGCCGAGATCGTCCCACTGCACTACAGCCTGGGCTGTAGAGTGAGTGAGACTCTGTCTCAAAATTACATAAATAAATAAATGGCAAGCAAGAAAGAGAAAATGACAGAAATGGCACTGTATCGCTACTGGGCTGGGACGGCGGTGATGTTCTTCTGGGGAGACACCACGTGGGGCGATGTGTAGTGTGCGGACTCCGATCTTAGTGGTGGAATGTGGATGCTCCGCGATTCACCGTACTGACTAGATTCATGACTGATTCACGACAGGGTGGACCTCGGGGAACACGGTTGAGAAATGGGTACATCGGGAGCAAAATCTGGCCCCGGAACAGGAAGGGAGTGTGATGGGCACTGCCTTCCCCGTGAAATCCACGCTGTGTCCGGGAGCGTGGATGTCATGCACTAACACTCGTTCAGGTATTGCCTCTCCGAGGTCGTGGGTCTGGAGTCTACTCTGACACGCTAATGACTGCACTTCTGTCTTCGGTAGCTCCCACCTCCACCCCTGGCGTCCTCCATGCGCCCGCGCCCCTGGTCGTCCTCTCTTCTCTCTGGGGGAATGGAAGTGCCAGGTGATCCCAGGGGCAGAAACTTTGGCTGTGACCCTGGGGGGTCTGGTCGACCAGTCGCGGGCATCGCGTGGGAGGACTCCCTGGGCCCGGAGACGGCCTGTTTTGAGAGGGATCCGGGAGACGCCGGCGGCGACGCAGTGTGCCTCCGCCGCATCCCCCTCCCCAACCTCCACCCCGACCCAGAGCGATCCATCCTTTGCTTCTTTTTCCGTGACGACTGACACTTGCAGGCATCGGTTGTCTTCGGGCATCACCTAGCGGCCACTGTTACTGAAAGTCGAGGTGGCACGGAGGGAGGTCTCGCCGAAACTTCACCGAGCCTGGGGCAACCGGTTTCTCGCCCTCCCTTCTGGAGGCCCCTCCCTCTCTCCCTCGTTGCCTAGGTAACCTCCGCCCTGGCGGGGGCCCTATTGTTCTTTTTTTTTTTTTTTTTTTTTGAGACGGAGTCTGGCTCTGTAGCCCGGGCTGGACTGCAGTGGCCCGATCTCGGCTCACTGCAAGCTCCGCCTCCCAGGTTTACGCCATTCTCCTGCCTCAGCCTCCGGAGTAGCTGGGACTCCAGGCGCCCGCCACCTCGCCCGGCTAATTTTTTTTTGTATTTTAGTAGAGACGGGGTTTCACCGTGTTAGCCAGGATGGTCTCGATCTCCTGACCTCGTGATCCGCCCGTCTCGGCCTCCCAAAGTGCTGGGATGACAGGCTTGAGCCACCGCGCCCGGCCCCTGTTGTTCTTTTATCGTCGCTTTAGTTTTCTTTGTGTGTTGGTTTCTTTAATGCGCATAGACTCTTCGACTTGGGCTGTATGAGGGGTCAGTTTAATTTTCAAGTCGCCCCCCCACCACCCCCGCGGCTCCACCCCTCCCCCACGTTCCTTTACCTGAATTTAGTGAGTCAGTGAGGTGGGTTCCCCTCAACCTCCCCACCCCCCGCCTCCCAACATCCTGCTTGGAAACGTTCCGGAGCCAGCCGGGTGTGCCTCCATCTTCTCTCCCCCTCCCCCACCCCTTGCCGGCGATCTCATTCTTGCCAGGCTGACATTTGCATCGGTGGTAGTCAGGCCTCACTCAGTGGCCACCGTTTTTTGAGATGGGGGGGCGGCACGGTCCCACTTCCCCAGAGGCAGCTTGGGCCGATGGCATAGCCCTTGACCCGTGTGGGCAATCGGGCTGGTCTGGAGTTGTGGGGTTTCTCCCCCTCCCGCCTTCGCTCCTCAGGCCTCCCTCCGTAGGAAAGCTTCACCCCGGCTGGGTCTCAATCACCTTTGATCATGATGTTTTCTCTTCTCCTCCCTCCCTCCCGCCAGCATATTTCCACAATGGGAAGGGCGTCACAGCTCTAGTATGGGCCTTCTTAGTACTTGCCCCAAGTAGAAACGCTTTCTGAAAACTAACACTCTGCTCACTTAAGATTTCCAGGGGGCCGGGCGCGGTGGCTCAAGTCTGTCATCCCAGCACTTTGGGAGGCCGAAACGGGTGGATCACGAGGTCAGGAGATCGAGACCATCCTGGCTAACACGGTGAAAACCCGTCTCTACTAAAAAATACAAAAAACTAGCCGGGCGAGGTGGCGGGCGCCTGTAGTCCCAGCTACTCGGGAGGCTGAGGCAGGAGAAAGGCGTGAACCCGGAGGCGGAGCTTGCAGTGAGCTGAGATCCGGCCACTGCCCTCCAGCCTGGGCCACAGAGCAAGACTCCGTCTCAAAAAAAAAAAAAAAAAAAAAAAAAAGATTTCCAGGGACGGTGCCTTGGCCCGTGTTTGTTGGCTTGTTTTGTTTTGTTTGTGTTTTTCCTTGTTCTTATTTGTTTCTTTTCAGGTGCAGTAGAAATCCCCAATTTTCGGCCGGGCACGGTGGCTCAAGCCTGTCATCCCAGCACTTTGGGAGGCCGAGACGGGCGGATCACGAGGTCAGGAGATCGAGACCATCCTGGCTAACACGGTGAAACCCCGTCTCTACTAAAATACAAAAAAAAATTAGCCCGGCGAGGTGGCGGGCGCCTGTACTCCCAGCTACTCGGGAGGCTGAGGCAGGAGAATGGCGTGAACTCGGGAGGCGGGGCTTGCAGGGAGCTGAGATCCGGCCACTGCACTCCAGCCTGGGCAACAGAGCCAGACTCCGTCTCAAAAAAAAAAAAAAAAAAAAAAAAAAAGAAATCCCCAATTTTCAGGAAGACGTGTATTTTCCCCAAGACAGGTTAGCTGCTGTTTTCTCCTGTTGTTAACTAGTGCATTTGTGACTCTCTCGACATGTAGTGAGAGCCGGTTGATGTGTACTATACTTCATGAGATCTTATTTTCTAGAAATCCATAAGCAGATGCTCCTGCTGCTCCTGCTGCTGCTGCTGCTCTTGTTGCTGTTGTTGCTGTTGTTGTTTTCAAAGCATACCCCGGCCACCGTTTATGGGATCAAAAGCATTATAAAATATGTGTAATTATTTCTTGAGCACGCCCTTCCTCCTCCTCTCTCCGTCTCTCTGTCTGTGTCTGTGTCTCTCTTTCTCTGTCTGTCTTCTCCCTCTCTCTCTCTGTGTGCCTCTCTCTCTCTCTCTCCCCCCCCATCTGTTTGCTTCTCTCTCTCTCTGTCTGTTTCTCACTATCTCTCTCTGCCCATCTCTGTCTGTCTCTCTCTCTCTCTCTCTCTCTCTCTGCCTATTTCTCTCTGTGTGTCTGTCTTCTGTCTTACTCTCTTTCTCTTCCTGTCTGTCTGTCTGTCTGTCTCTCTCTGTCTCTCTCTCCCGTCTGTCTGTTTCTCTCTCTCTCTCTCTCTCTCTCTCTCTCTCTCTCTCTCTCTTTCTGTGTGTTTCTCTCTGTCTCTCTCTGTCCCTCTCTGTCTTTGTCTGTCTGTCTCTCTGTCTGTCTCTGTCTGCCTTCTCTCTCTCTCTCTCTCTCTGCCTGTCTGTTTCTCTCTCTCTCTCTCTCTCTCTCTCTCTCTCTCTGCCTGTCTGTTTCTCTCTCTCTCTCTCTCTCTCTCTCTCTCTCTCTCTGCCTGTCTGTTTGTCTCTCTCTCTCTCTCTCTCTCTCTCTCTCTCTGCCTGTCTGTCTCTCTCTCTCTCTCTCTCTCTCTCTCTCTCTCTCTCTGTCTCTCTGTCGCTCGCTCTCTCCGTGTCGGTCTTCTGCCTTAGTCTCTTTCTCTTCCTGTCTGTCTGTCTGTCTCTCTCTCTCTCTCTCTTTCTCTGTCTTTCTCTCCCCCTGTCTGTCTGTTTCTCTCTGTCTCTCTCTCTCCCCCCCTCTTTCTATGCGTTTCTCTCCGTCTCTCTCTGTCCATCTCTGTCTCTCTCTCTCTCTCTCTCTCTCTCTCTCTCTCTCTCTGCGCCTGTCTCTCTCCCTGTGTCTGTCTTCTGTCTTACTCTATTTCTCTGCCTGTCTTTCAGTCTGTGGCTTTGTCTCTCTCTCCCTGTCTGTGTCTCTCTGTCTCTCTCTGCCTGTGTTTCTCTCACTGTGTCTGTCTTCTGTCTGATTCTCTTTCTCTGCCTGTCGCTCCCTCTTTCTGTCTGTTTCTCTGTCTCAGTGCGTCTCTGTCCCTTTCTCTCTCTCTCTCTCTCTCTCTCTCTCTCTCTCTCTCTCTCTCTCTCTTTCTCTGTCTGTCTTTTGTCTTACTTTGTTTCTCTGCCTGCCTGTGTGCCTGCCTGCCTGTCTGTCTGTCTCTCTCTCTGTCTGTCTCTCTCTCTCCCTTTTGGTCTGTTTCTCTCTGTCTCTCTCTCTGTCTCTCTCTCTCTCTGTCTCTCTCTGTGTGTATCTTTGTATCTCTGTCTGTCTCTCTCTCGCTCTCGCTATCTCCCACCTTCTCTTTCTTTGCCAAAAGAGCTCAAGTACCTCTAATGTAATCCAGTACCAAGGCCTCAATTCTTAACTTTAGACACCCCAGATTTGATCTTCCCACAGAATGCTGTACAGAAGTGGTGAGTTGATTTCTGGACTTGGATACCTCAGAGATACTACATAATAATAAAGATACCACCCTAAAATCTGGGGTTGCTTCTCCCTCGAGTGTCTCAAAAAAATCATACCTCTGTTCACCTAGGATGCTGGGAGGGTTTTCTCAATGTGCCTCTGCCCGTGTCCTAAAGGACCTGGGACCAAGCCCTGTCCGTTCTGTCTCAAATCTGTATCTGCAAGCACTTCTCAAATCTGTATCTGAAAGCACTTCAAAGAACCACTGGCTCTGTGAAAATATCCCAGAAGTGGCTTCGGCCTCTTGGCTAGGAGGCCTAAGCCTGCTGAGACCTTGCCTGCCCAGGATTCTGTGTGAACAAAAGTGCCTCTGCTGAGAGCTGGGATCCTCGGGACCATGCTTGCTAGCGCTGGATGAGTCTCCGGAAGGATGCACGGGACTCCGCAAAGCTGACCTCTCCCAACGAGGTCAAAGGCATCCCTGTGCATTGGCCCGAGGCCTCCAACGTACATCACCCGTCACCATCACCATCACCATCACCATCACCATCACCATCACCGTCAGCATCCTGGCGAGCCTGCCCGAGGCCCCAACTACCGGGAGACACTTGGGAGCCCGGCCTTCCTCGGTTAAAGTCCAAAGGGACGGCGACTTCCATCCACCAGGTCTCCACTGAACTGCGAAGATGCGGAGCGTAGGGCAGAGAGGGGACGTGGAGGGGAGACGTCCTGACAGGCGATGAGTTCCCTAGGCTCTGGCGACCCCAACCACGACCCACGGTCCCGGGCACCCGTGGGACACCATCGCTTTTTCCCTTCCTCTGTCCACAGCCGCCCCCACCCCATCCCATCCCCCACCCCACGCACACGCGCTGGAGGTTACAAAACCACACGGCGTGAATAGAGCCTGACGGAGTGAGAGAGACCATTTCACGAGTCGGGGGGTGGGTCGGGGGGTGGGGGGGGGGTTCTGTAGAGAGCCCGATTCTCCCTCGTGGGTGGCTACAGGCTAGAAATGAATCTCGCTTCTTGGGCGGAGGGGCTTCCTTAGGCAGTCACGTTTCCGGGAGTATCTCTCAAACCCTCCCTTGAGGCCACAAAATAGATTCCACCCCACCCCTCGACGTTTCCCTGTTTTCCCGGGTGCTGGACGTATCCTGTCAAGAGACCCGAGGGTGACTCGTTGCGTTAAACACCTTGATTGGCTTTGTGAGTTTGTTTCTGAGATGCGGTCTCGCTCTGTCCCCCCGACTGGAGTGCAGTGGCATGATCTCAGCTCACTGCAACCTCTGCCTCCCGGGTCCCAGCGATTCTCCTGCCTTCAGCGGCACCATGCCCGGCTCCTCTTTTAATTTGTAGTAGACACGGGGTTTCGCCCTGTTTCACTGCCTTTCACTGTAGAGTCTCGATAAGAGCCACACCTCGTTCTGTGCCACAGAATGACTT
This sequence comes from Chlorocebus sabaeus, assembly GCF_047675955.1. Classification (NCBI taxonomy): domain Eukaryota; kingdom Metazoa; phylum Chordata; class Mammalia; order Primates; family Cercopithecidae; genus Chlorocebus; species Chlorocebus sabaeus. The sequence goes on along the minus strand of NW_027326982.1, from coordinate 388 downwards.
CTTTATCATGCCGACTCTGGAAAGCCCGGCCCCTTGTGATCCATTTCAAACCGAGAGTCACCTCATGTTTGGAAAGCGGATCCGCTCCCAAGTTCGGTGGAGGGATGTGACATATGTAGGACGAGGGACTCTCTTTCTTCTGAGTCGGTCTGCACGGTGGGGCCTAGGGCTGGAGCTCTCTCTGTGCGGACCGCTGGCTCCCTCTGCCTGGGGTTCCATCGGCCCCACCCTAGAACGAGGGCCTTGGCAGACTCTGGCCCTTCCTGGCCCTTAAGTCGCTGTCAGAAACCCCATCTCGCGCTCGGATGTCCTGAATGACTGTGGCTTGCGCCTCTCTGGAAACATTTGAAATCTATCCTCTACGCGTGGCCACCTAAAACCACAGGAG
>NW_027326981.1:12500-24644 GCF_047675955.1 Chlorocebus sabaeus | reverse complement strand
CTCTCCCTGTCTGTGTCTCTCTGTCTCTCTCTGCCTGTGTTTCTCTCACTGTGTCTGTCTTCTGTCTGATTCTCTTTCTCTGCCTGTCGCTCCCTCTTTCTGTCTGTTTCTCTGTCTCAGTGCGTCTCTGTCCCTTTCTCTCTCTCTCTCTCTCTCTCTCTCTCTCTCTCTCTCTCTCTCTCTCTCTCTCTTTCTCTGTCTGTCTTTTGTCTTACTTTGTTTCTCTGCCTGCCTGTGTGCCTGCCTGCCTGTCTGTCTGTCTCTCTCTCTGTCTGTCTCTCTCTCTCCCTTTTGGTCTGTTTCTCTCTGTCTCTCTCTCTGTCTCTCTCTCTCTCTGTCTCTCTCTGTGTGTATCTTTGTATCTCTGTCTGTCTCTCTCTCGCTCTCGCTATCTCCCACCTTCTCTTTCTTTGCCAAAAGAGCTCAAGTACCTCTAATGTAATCCAGTACCAAGGCCTCAATTCTTAACTTTAGACACCCCAGATTTGATCTTCCCACAGAATGCTGTACAGAAGTGGTGAGTTGATTTCTGGACTTGGATACCTCAGAGATACTACATAATAATAAAGATACCACCCTAAAATCTGGGGTTGCTTCTCCCTCGAGTGTCTCAAAAAAATCATACCTCTGTTCACCTAGGATGCTGGGAGGGTTTTCTCAATGTGCCTCTGCCCGTGTCCTAAAGGACCTGGGACCAAGCCCTGTCCGTTCTGTCTCAAATCTGTATCTGCAAGCACTTCTCAAATCTGTATCTGAAAGCACTTCAAAGAACCACTGGCTCTGTGAAAATATCCCAGAAGTGGCTTCGGCCTCTTGGCTAGGAGGCCTAAGCCTGCTGAGACCTTGCCTGCCCAGGATTCTGTGTGAACAAAAGTGCCTCTGCTGAGAGCTGGGATCCTCGGGACCATGCTTGCTAGCGCTGGATGAGTCTCCGGAAGGATGCACGGGACTCCGCAAAGCTGACCTCTCCCAACGAGGTCAAAGGCATCCCTGTGCATTGGCCCGAGGCCTCCAACGTACATCACCCGTCACCATCACCATCACCATCACCATCACCATCACCATCACCATCACCGTCAGCATCCTGGCGAGCCTGCCCGAGGCCCCAACTACCGGGAGACACTTGGGAGCCCGGCCTTCCTCGGTTAAAGTCCAAAGGGACGGCGACTTCCATCCACCAGGTCTCCACTGAACTGCGAAGATGCGGAGCGTAGGGCAGAGAGGGGACGTGGAGGGGAGACGTCCTGACAGGCGATGAGTTCCCTAGGCTCTGGCGACCCCAACCACGACCCACGGTCCCGGGCACCCGTGGGACACCATCGCTTTTTCCCTTCCTCTGTCCACAGCCGCCCCCACCCCACCCCATCCCCCACCCCACGCACACGCGCTGGAGGTTACAAAACCACACGGCGTGAATAGAGCCTGACGGAGTGAGAGAGACCATTTCACGAGTCGGGGGGTGGGTCGGGGGGTGGGGGGGGGGGGTTCTGTAGAGAGCCCGATTCTCCCTCGTGGGTGGCTACAGGCTAGAAATGAATCTCGCTTCTTGGGCGGAGGGGCTTCCTTAGGCAGTCACGTTTCCGGGAGTATCTCTCAAACCCTCCCTTGAGGCCACAAAATAGATTCCACCCCACCCCTCGACGTTTCCCTGTTTTCCCGGGTGCTGGACGTATCCTGTCAAGAGACCCGAGGGTGACTCGTTGCGTTAAACACCTTGATTGGCTTTGTGAGTTTGTTTCTGAGATGCGGTCTCGCTCTGTCCCCCCGACTGGAGTGCAGTGGCATGATCTCAGCTCACTGCAACCTCTGCCTCCCGGGTCCCAGCGATTCTCCTGCCTTCAGCGGCACCATGCCCGGCTCCTCTTTTAATTTGTAGTAGACACGGGGTTTCGCCCTGTTTCACTGCCTTTCACTGTAGAGTCTCGATAAGAGCCACACCTCGTTCTGTGCCACAGAATGACTTCTTTATCATGCCGACTCTGGAAAGCCCGGCCCCTTGTGATCCATTTCAAACCGAGAGTCACCTCATGTTTGGAAAGCGGATCCGCTCCCAAGTTCGGTGGAGGGATGTGACATATGTAGGACGAGGGACTCTCTTTCTTCTGAGTCGGTCTGCACGGTGGGGCCTAGGGCTGGAGCTCTCTCTGTGCGGACCGCTGGCTCCCTCTGCCTGGGGTTCCATCGGCCCCACCCTAGAACGAGGGCCTTGGCAGACTCTGGCCCTTCCTGGCCCTTAAGTCGCTGTCAGAAACCCCATCTCGCGCTCGGATGTCCTGAATGACTGTGGCTTGCGCCTCTCTGGAAACATTTGAAATCTATCCTCTACGCGTGGCCACCTAAAACCACAGGAGCTTGGGACACACGGCCGCCATCCACCTCACTGGTTTTGGGAGAGAATGCTGAAAGTCTCTTGCCGACTCTCTCTCTCTTGACTTGAGTTCTTCACGGGCGTCTGGTTAAGACGCAGTGAGACCAGATGTGTGAACTCAGGCCGGGTGCTGGTGGCTCACGCCTGTAACCCCAACACTTTGGGAGGCCGAGGCCATCCATAGGATCCCTTAGAGGAATCCCCTAACCCCGGGGAAGTTGAGGCTGCAGTGAGCCATAATGGTGTCAGTGCACTCCAGCCTGGGCGAAAGACAGAGCGAGACCCTGTCACAGACAGACAGACAGACAGACAGACAGACAGACACGCAGGCAGGCAGGCAGGCAGGCAGGCAGGTAGACAGCAGCTGTATTATGTTCTTCTCAGGGTGGGAAGCAAAAATAACAGCAGACAGCACTTAACGTTTCTGTTGTTGTTCTTGTTTTGGACGGAGTTTTCACTCTTGTTGCCCACGCTGGAGTGCAATGGCCACCATCTCGAGGGATCCGCCTGCCCTCGGCCTCCCAAAGTGCGGGGATGACAGGCGTGAGCGTACCGCACCCGGCTCCCCCCCCCCCCCCCCCATCCGCCCCCCAACCACCACCGCTTGTCTTCCGGACAGTTTTACGGCACAGTGTTTGGTTGGCCTGCTTACATTCATTCTACATAGAAATTTAGGATGTCAGCTTCTGGCCTCATGGACTCCGAGCTGAGGAGTCCCCTGGTCTGTCTATCACAGGACCGTACACGTAAGGAGTAGAAAAACCGCAACGTTCAAAATCAGTAATTTTGTGATACAGAAATACACGGATTCACCCAAAACACGGAAACTTTTACAAATTGTCTTTGTTAGTCCTGATGTCTGTGTCAGTGATTCTTTTAGGTTTGGACCTTGACCGAGAGAATTTCCAGTCGGTCTCTCGTCTCTCGTCTCTCGTCTCCGGACGGACAGAAGTTCCAGATGATCCGATGGGTGGGGGGGGTCTTAGGCTGTGTGCCCCCAGGGGCCCTGGTCGATGAGTTGTGGGGATCGCCTGGGAGGGCGCGGTGACCCACTGTGCTGTGGGGGCCTCCATCCTTCCGCCTCCCGCCTCCCCCTCCAGGCGATCCCAATTCATTCCAGGCTGACAGTCTCATTGGCAGACGTCGGGCATCACCTAGCGGCCACTGTTACTCTGAAAATGGAGGCCTCAACAGAGGAAGGAAGCTCAGGCCGCCTGCGCACAGCCTGGGGCAACTGTGTCTTCTCCACCGCCCCCGCCCCCACCTCCAAGCTCCCCCCTTCTTGGTTGCCTAGGAAATGGCCACTTTGACGACTGGGCCGGAGTGACCTTTGATCAGGCAGCATAAGTAAGTAAATCAATCAATCAATCAATACATAAATGTAAATACAATACAATTTATGTATTGTATTATGTACAATAAAGTAGTACGGGCGTGGTGGCTCACGCCTGTCCTCCCAGCACTTTGGGAGGCCGAGGCGGGCAGATCACCTGAGGTCGGCAGTTCGAGACCAGCCTGACCCACATGGAGAAACCCCGTCTCTACTGAAAATACCAAATTAGCGGGGCGCAGTGGCACATGCCTGTAATCCCAGCTACTCGGGAAGGGAAACTGAGGCAGGAGAATTGCTTGAACCTGGGAGGCGGAGATCGCAGTGAGGCGAGATGGCGCCATTGCGCTCCAGTCTGAGCAACAGGCGCGAAACTGCGTCTCAAAAAAAAAGCAAAAAACAAAAAAGCAAACCAAAACACAAACAAACTAACAAACACACAAAAAAACACCATTCTCTGTGAAACTGCTTTGTAGTGTGTGTATTCGTCTCACAGAGTTAAACCTTTCTTTTGAATCAGCAGGTTGGAAGGATTTTTTTGTAGAATCTGTCTATGTACATTTAGGAGACCCTTGTGTCGTATGGTGAAAAAATCTTATGTTTTCAGATAAAAACGAGAGAGAAGGTCTTCATGAAACAGCTTTCTGTTGTGTGGATTCCTCATACAGAGTTAAAACTGCCTTTGGATTCAGCAGTTTGGAAGCAGCATGGACATTTGGGAGCCCATTGGGGCCTATTGTGAGAAAGCGAACATCCCCACCCCAGAAATAATAAAGCAGCTCTCTATGATACTGCTTTGTGATGTGTGGATTCATGCCACAGAATTACAACAAATTTTTGATTTAGGAGGTTTGAAGCAGTCTTTCTGTAGAATCCGCGAATATACCTTTGGGAGCCCATTGAGGCCTACTGTGAAAAACCGAATATCCCCAAATGAAAACTAGAAAGAAGCTGTCTCTGAAACTGCTTTGTGGTGTGTGGATTCATCTCACAGAGTGAAACCTTTCTTTTGATATACCAGGTTGGAAGCGCCCCTTTTGTAGAATCTACAAAAGGGCATTTGGGAGCTGTTTGAGGCCTAGGGTGAAAAACAGAAAATCGGTAGATAAAAACTAACAAGAAGCTATCTGCAAAACTGCTTTGCGATGTGTAGATTCCTCTGACAGAGTTACATCTTTCTGTTGATTCAGCAGATTGGAAGCATTTTGGGGTGTGTGTGTGTGTGTGTGTGTGTGTGTGTGTGTGTGTGTGTGTGTTTTGACAGAGTCTCACTCTGTCCCCCAGGCTGGAGTGCAGTGACACCATCTCGGCTCGCTGCAACCTCTGCCTCCCAGTTGAAGGGATTCTCCTGCCTCAGCCTCCCAAGTAGTTGGGGTTACAGGCACCCGCTACCAGGCCCGGCTAATTTTTTGTATTCTTGGTAGAGATGGGGTTTCATCGTTTTGGCCAGGCTGGTCTTGAACTCCTGACCTCAGGTGATCCACCCACCTCTGCCTCCCAAAATGCTGGGATGACAGGCGTGAGCCACTGCACGCGGCCGATTGGAAGCAGTTTTTTGGCAGAATCTTCAAAGGGACATTTGGGAGCCCTTTGTGGCTTATGGTGACACTGAACATCCCCAGATGAAAACGAGAAAAAATGCTACTGGTGAAACTGCTTCTTGACGTGTGGATTCACCTCGAACGGATACATCTGTTGAACCAGGAGGTTGGAAACACGCTTTCTGTAGAATCTGTGAAGGGACATTTGGAAACCCATTGAGGCCTACGTTGAAAAACAGAATATCCACAGATTGAAACAAGAAAGACGCTATCTGTCAAATTGATTCGTGATGCGCAGATTGATCTCTCAGCGATAAACCATTCTTTTGATTCATCATGTTAGAAACACTTTTTTTTGGCAGTCTCTCTGAACGGATTTTTGGGAGCCCCTTTAGGCCTATGGCGAATAACCAAATATTCCCAGATAAAAATGAGAAAGAATGTATTTGAGAAACTGCTTTGCGATGTGTGGACTCATCCTAAAGAGTTACACCTTTCTTTTGATTAGGCGGGTTGGAGACGCTCTCTTTGTAGAGATTCCAAAGGGACGTGTGGGAGCCCTTGAGGCCTATGGTGACAAACTGAATATCCCCAGACAAAGACCAGAGAGAATATTTCATTGAATCTGCTTCGTGATGTCTGGATTTATCTGCCAGCGCAGAACGTATTCTTTGTTTGTTTGTGTGTGTGTGTGTGAGTCAGCAGGTTGGAAATGCTCTTTTTGTTGAGTGTGTGGGAAGACATTTCCAAGCCCATTAATTCCGGTTGTCCAAACCAGATTGTCCCCCCGAGAAAAGCCATGAAGAAGCGAAACGATCTGTGAAACTGCTTTGCGTGACTGGATGCATCTCACAGAGTTAAACCTTTCTTTTGATTCACGTGTTGGAAACACGCTTTCTCTAGAATTTGCCAAGGCATATTTGGGAGCCCATGGAGGCCTATGTTGAAAAATCAAATATCCCCAGAGAAGCAGTAGAAAGAAGCTATCTGTGAATTGGCTTTGTGAGATGTGGATTCATCTCACAGAGTTAAACCCGTGTTTCGGTTCAGCAGGTTGGAAACACTTCTGTGGTAGAATCTGCAAAAGGATATTTGGGACTCCTTTGAGGCCAATGGTGGAAAAGCACATATTTCCTGATAACAGCTAGAAGGAAGCTACCTGAGAAACTGCTTTGTGTGTGGATTCCTCGCACAGAGGTACAACTGTATTTGGACTCAGCGGATTGGAAGCACTCTTTTAGTAGAATCTGTGAAAATAATGTGGGCTGCAATTGAGGCCTAGGGTGAAAAACAGATTATCCCCAGATAAAAACTGAAGAGAGCCTATGTGTGAAACGGTTTTGTAATGTGGGGATTCCTCTCACAAAGTGAAAGCGTTCTTTTGATACGTCGGTTTGGAAATATTCTTCTTAAGGGAATCGGCGAAGGGACTTTGGGAGCCCCTTGAAACCTGTGGAGAAAAACCGACACTCCCCAGAGAAAAACCAGAAATAAACTATCATCGGGACTGATTAGTGATCTGTGGATACATGTTACAGAGTTAAACTTTTCTTTGGATTCAAAATGTTGGAAACACTGTGTTTGCAGAATCTCTGAAGAAAGGACATTGCAAAGACCATTGAGGCCCAAGGGGAGGTCTCTCACTCTCTCTCTCCCTCTCTCTCTCTCTCTCCCTCTCTCTCTCTCTCTCTCTCTCTGTCTGTTTCTCACTGTGTCTCTCTGTCCGTCTCAAAAAATAAGAAAGGATGGATACATGCATACATACATACATACATACATACAATTAAAAATTAGGAAGAAAATAAAATGAATAACTCGGCCCGGCGCGGTGGCTCAAGCCTGTCATCCCAGCGCTTTGGGACGCCGGGGGCGGTGGATCGCTGGATCACGAGGTGGTCAGATCAGCAGGGCCAGTATGGTGAAACCCCGTCCGTCTCCAGTCAAAAGACCAAAAATTAGCCGGGCATGGTCGTGCGCGTCTGTAATCTCAGCTACTCGGGAGGCCGAGCTGAGGCAGGAGAATCGCTTGAACCTGGGAGGCGGAGGTTGCAGTGAGCCGAGATCGCGCCGCTGTACACCAGCCTGGGCGAGAGAGCGAGACAACCTCTCCAAAAAATACTACTACTACTAATAAATTAATACATAAACGAATAAAAATGAAAGTAAAATAAAAAATAAAACTGAAAAGGAAAAGGAAAAGGAAATAATTAAAAAGTGAGTTTCCGGGAAGAGAGGGAAGAAAAAAAAAAGGAAAGAAAAAAGACAACAGTCCCACAGTGACATAAACATATGCCTCTCGCCTTTCGAGGCGTCAGTGATGCTACGAATGATGCGTAATTTTTTTTTTAACTTCCTTTTATGTTATTCTCGTTTATTGTTTGACACGAGCCTCGGAGGCCCTCCCTCCCTCCGTCCCACTCCCTCCTCGTTGCCCAGACAACTTCAGGAGACAGGCCCTGGCTGGGCCAGATTGTTCTTCTCTTTGAGCAGTTGTTTCCCTGTCTTTCTTCGTGTCTTTAACCCGTGTGGACTCTTCTGCTCGGATTTCACAGATGGCAGCTCCACTTCCGGCCTTGTTGTTTAGTGGGGGCTTTCCTGATTCTCCCCGCATGTAGTGAAAGCAGAGAGATTCGCCTCTCCCACTCCCCCCCTCTCTTTCTTTGTTGCTTTCTCGCTTTTTCTTTCTGTCTCTTTCTATCTTTCTGTCACGCTTTCTTGCTGTCTTGTTTTCTTGCTTTCTTGCTTTGCCTTTCTTCCTGTCTGTCTTTCCTCTGTCTTCTTTTTTTCTTTCTTCTCTCGTCTTTCTTTCTGGCTGTTTTTCTCCCTCTCTCTCTCTTTCTTCTTTCTTTCTTTCTCTCTTTCTTTCCTTCTTTCTCTCTTTCTCTTTTTCTCTTTCTTTCTCTCTCTCTTTCTTTGTCTGCCTGCCTTCCTGCCTTCCTTCCTTCCTTCCTTCCTTCCTTCCTTCCTTCCTTCCTTTCTTTCTTTCTTCCTTTCTTCCTTTCTTTCCTTCATTTTCTCTCTCTCTCTCTCTCCCAGCCTCTGAAAGTGCTGGGATCACAGGCGTCAGCCACCGTGCCTGGCCTGTTTGCTCATGTTATTTTATTTTTTATGTATTTATTTTCATCTATTCATTCATGTGTATAAGTACAAATATTTTCTTTCTTTCTTTCTTTTTTTATGTATGTATGTATGTATGTATGTATTTATTTATTTATTCTCTTTTTTTTTTTTTTTTTTTTTTGAGACGGAGTCTCGCTCTGTCGCTCAGGCTGAAGTGCAGTGGCCGGATCTCAACTCACTGCAAGCTCCGCCTCCCGGCTTCACGCCATTCTCCTGCCTCAGCCTCCCAAGTAGCTGGGACTACAGGCACCCGCCACCTCGCCCGGCTAGTTTGTTTTTTGTATTTTTCAGTAGAGACGGGGTTTCACCATGTTAGCCGGGATGGTCTCGATCAAGACAAATATTTTCATCTGTTTTGATGTATTTTTATATCTCATATTTAGCTAAAAATGCAAATATTTATGCTGTTATTTGTCTTTTCTTTCTTTCTCTCCTTTGTGTTTTTCTTCCCTTCTTTCTTTCTCTGTCTCCTTCTCTATGTTTTCCTCCCTCCCTCCCTCCCTGCCTCCCTCCCTTTCTCTCTTGTTCGTTTCTCTTCCGTGCTTTCTTTATTTCTTTTATTCCGTTTCTGTCCTTCTTTTCTGTTTCCTCTGTTTCTTTTTCCCTTCTTTCCTCATTCTTTCTCTCTGTTTCAGGTTTCTTTCCTTTCCATCTCTCCTGTAAAAATGTAACCTTTGAAAAGTGACGTTTCATCATCTTCATTTTCCACGTTGTCTCCCTTTTCTCTCCCTTTTCCTTCCTCCCTCTCTCCCTGCTCCCTTCCCTCCCTCCCTTCCTTTCACCATCTGTCTCTTCTCTCCATTCCCTCCCTCCCTCCCTGCCTCCCTCCCTCCCTCCCTCCCTCCGTCTCTGTCTGGATTCAGGAAGAGCCTACGCAATCTGTGTCTCCCTGTGTCCTCAACGGCCCGCGACCGAGTCCTTGCTTGCTGTTTCTCCCTCCGAGATGCCTCTCCGAACATCCACACGCCGTGGGTTGTCTTCTGACTCTGTCGCGGTCGATGCAGAGACAGGCTTTGGGGACCGTTTCTGTGGGGTTGGGGTAGAGGGGCTGCGTTTTCGGCCTCGGGATAGCGTTTCTCGACTCACGGTTTCGGTTTCGCGGTCGGCGGGCCGGCCTGCCATCCGGATCTGTCTTGGTGACGTTCGCGACGGTTGTCGGACTCCATCTGGCGGCCGCTTTTATATCGTTCCCTTGGCTTCCGGAGCTGCGGTGGCAGCTGCCGAGGGAGGGGACCGTCCCCGCTGTGAGCTAGGCAGAGCTCCGGAAACACCGCGGTCGTCAGCCGGGCTGTCCCGGTCGCGCCAGAGCTCTGGCGCGTCGCTTGTGAGTCAGAGCTCGGGCGTGCAGGCTTATGTGGGGAGAGGTTGTCGCTGCGCTTTCGGGCCTGAGCCGGGTGTGGGGGCTGCCGGGGTTGGTCGACCAGCACGCCGCAGCTCAGCTCCCGAGGCCTGACCCGCGACCCGCGGGGACCCACCGGGCTTGGGGCGGGAGGCTGGGGACACCCTTCCCGGCCCGGTCGCGGGCCCGCGCGCATCCTGGCCGTCTGAGGCAGCGGCCGAATTTTTTTCCCCAAGTCCCCGTGGGGAGCCGGGGACCGTCCTGCCTCGTCCCCCGGGTGCCGGGGAGCGGTCCCCGGGCCCGGCCGCCGCCCCTCTGCCGTGACCTTTTGTTTTCAAGTCCCCGTGGGGAGTCGGAGAGCGCTCCCTGAGCGCGCGTGCGGCCCGAGGGGTCACACTTGGCCGGCCTTCGGTCCCTCGTGTGTCCCGGTCGTACGAGAGGACGGCCGAAAACGCTTCCGAGTCTCGCTCTGGAGACACGGGCCGGCCCCTGCGTGGCACGGGTGGCCGGGAGGACGTCCCTGGCCCGGCGCTGCTCCGGCGTGTGTCCTGGGGTCGACCAGAGGGCCCTGGGTGCTCCGTGTCTGGCTGCGATGGTGGCGATTTTGGGGACAGATGTCCGTGTCGCGGGTTCCCTGGGCCGGCGGCGTGGTCGGTGGCTCGACCTCCTGTCCCCTGGGGAGGTATATCTTTCACTCCGAGCCGGCATTTTGGGCCACCGGGTTATTGCTGACACGCTGTCCTCTGGCGACTTGTCGCTGGAGAGGTCGGGCCTCTGGATGCGTGGTGGGCCTCTGGGCCTCCCGGTGACCCGGCTAGCCGGCCCTGCTCGTGCTGGAGCCGCCTGCTGGGGCCCGTGTGTGCCTGGTCTCTCGTGCGTCTGAGCGTCCCGACTCCCGGTGCCGCCTTGGGTCCGGGTCTCTGACCCACCCGGGGGCGGCGGGGAAGGCGGCGCGGGCTTACCCTGCCGCTGCGCGCTCCCTGCTGTGGGCACCTGGGGCGGCCGTGACAACCCCACTCCCGCTGGCTCCGTGCCGTGCGTGTCAGGCGTTCCTCGTCTCTGCCGGGTTGTCTGCCGCCCCTTTCCCGGAGCTGGGGGTGGTCAGGTTGATCTGCTCGCTGGCCTCCGGGGAGGCTGTGGCTGACTGACTGACTGACCGACCGACCCCGCTCCGGGGTTGCTTTCCCTGATTGATGTGGTGATGTCGTGCTCTCCCGGGCCGGGACCGAGCCGCGGCGGGCGAGGGGCGGCCATTCATGGTGAATGGGACCCGTTCTTCTCGTCCCGCCCGCGGGGGCCCCCTGTCTCTCGTCCCCGCCTGTGAGCGGTGCGTTGGGAGGCGCTGGGGTGCGGAGCCCGGCCTGACCTTGCTGTCCCGCCCCCGCCGTCTGCCTCGTGGCGTTCGGCGGGGGTCGGCGGGGTCCTCTGACGCAGCAGGCACCCCTCGCTTTCGCCTCTTGTGGTTGTCGCCTTGCGGGGCCGCCCCCCTCCGCGGCGGTGGGGGTGCTGTCCCGCCGGCCCGTCGTGCTGCCCTCTCGGGCGTTGCACGAGCGCTGGCTCTGCCTGGGTCTTTGCGGTGCTCCTGGAGCGCTCCGGGTTGTCCCTCAGGTGCCCGAGGCCGAGCGGTGGTGTGTCGCTCCCACCCCCAGCGCCCCCTCCTCCGGTCGCCGCCACGGTGCCGGCGCGTTGGGTCCTGAGGGAGTTCGTTGGGTGTGGGCCGAGGCGGTCGAGTGAGACGCGCCCCTCCCCACGCGGGGAAGGGCGCCGCCTGGTCCGGCGAGCGCACGTCCCGTGCCTCCCCTCTGGCGGGTGAGCGCGGGCCGTGTGAGCGGTCGCGGTGGGCTCGGGCCGGCCACGCGTGCGCCGGCCGGCCGCCGAGGGGCTGCCGTTCTGCCTCCGACGGGTCGTGTGTGGGTTCACTGGAGGTGCTTTACCTCGCAGAAAGGAGGTGGGTGGACGGCGGGGGGGCCTTTGGGGGCTGTGCGCACGCGCGCCAGCCGGGCCCCTGCCCTGACCGCGAACGCTCGAGGTTGCCGCAGGTTTCTTCTCCTCGCGCCACACGCCCCCTCCCTTCCCCAGGTGTCCCCGAGCGCCTCTGTGGGCCCGACGAGGGGCGACTGGCGGGTGGGGAGTGTGACCCACCCTCGGTGAGAAAGCCTTCTCTAGCGATCCGAGAGGCGTGCCTTGGGGTACCGGATCCCCCGGCCTGCCGCCTCTCTCTGCGTTGTGGTAGCGCTGCCGTAGCGACTCGCTTGCAGAGAGCCCTCCCCCGCTGCTCCCCCCTCGACGGGATGAGGCTGGGGAAACGGTGAGGGTTCCGCCGGACCCCGCGGTGGGGGCCGAGCGTGCGGCTCGTCGTCTACTGTGGCCCGCGCCTCCCCCTTCCGTGTTGGGGGAGGATCCCGCTGGGCCGGGCCCGACGTCCTAGCGGATTGGGAAGGCTGCC